>NW_011483811.1:14199-14772 GCF_000754665.1 Bison bison bison | reverse complement strand
TAAGTCATGTCCAAGTCTTCTGCAATCTCATGGACTTTAGCCCACCAGGTACCTCTGTCCATGGGATTTCCCAGGCAAGAATACTGGAGTCGGTTGCCATTTCCTCTCCCAGGGGGTTTTTCTGACCCAGGGATAGAACCCCACATCTTTTGTGTCTCCTGCACTGGCAGGCGGATACTTTACCACTAACACCACCAACTTGAAATAGAGTAAAATACTAAAAATATAGTAATCTAGCAGGAGAAATATAAGAAAAACATTTTAACAGGTAATCCACCAGCTGGATAATGACCTATTCAATAAAATGTAATAAAATGATACTCTAAAATACTGAGAATTGAAATACAGTTGATTAGAGTCATAGAGGTCACACTTGGTGGGGAAAGTGATATCAGAAGAGGTTCTGAACTCTCAACACATGTGATGGACATACTGATACTCTGTCATTAAGGAGGCTTTTGATAAAAGTCTGTTATGCATGGTGACAGACTAGGCTTATAAAGGCAGAAGTCTCTTTTAGGTAGCATGTCAAATTCCATTGCTATGCTAGAAGGTATTGGGGGCAGGAAGAGA
>NW_011483811.1:13005-13780 GCF_000754665.1 Bison bison bison | reverse complement strand
TCATTTAAAATGAAATCAAAACATTTCTTTGAAATATTCTTTTAAGTATATCTTACTATAAGTGTCTAATTTTCTAATCTCATATGACAGCCAGGCAGAATTACAGAATAGAAATACTGGTCAAAATGGGGAAAATGTGAGAGATCTTTCTGAACTTCATTTCTAGAGTTTATTCTAAGATCATTAAAAATTATGTATAAAATTCAGTTTCATTTTTAGGTAAGTAAAGACGTATGTATGTTACTGATATTCATATTTTTTGCAGTTCTGTTTTATAGATAGAACAAAAGAGTTTTTTTAGTTCAGGAATGCATCACATAATTTTTAATGCAGGCTCCAAAATTCAGGATAAATTGAATATGATCAGGAAGCTTGTTTTGTTTTTTACAAGTGAGAAAAGCAATATCTAAACTATACAAAAGCTTCTGTAGCAACTACTTTAAAGAGCCAAAGGGGCCAGTTTATCTTTTTTTTCTAAATTGAGAATAAGCTATAAGAATCCCCTTTGTGCACAGAGAGAGTTCACACATTATATTTAAGTTCTAAATCCCACTGCAAATCAGGATGTTCAAGGAATTTCTGACAACCTTAAACTATCTGAGCACCAATATACCTTGATATTCATTCCTTTCATTTGCTTTACCTATAGATGAATCAGTTTCACTATCCTCTTCCTATTACTTCCGTATATGTTACTTTCATTTTTTTTTCTAATTTTATTTTATTTTTAAACTTTACATAATTGTATTAGTTTTGCCAAATATCAGAATGAATC
>NW_011483811.1:8518-11550 GCF_000754665.1 Bison bison bison | reverse complement strand
CATGGTATATTTCTCCATCTATTAGTTGTCCTTCTTTGTATTTCTTTCTACCAGTGTTTTATAGTTTTCTATATATAGGTCTTTAGTTTCTTTAGGTCGATATATTCCTAAGTATTTTATTCTTTCCGTTGCAATGGTGAATGGAATTGTTTCCTTAATTTCTCTTTCTGTTTTCTCATTTCAACTTATATTTAAACAAATTTTCCCCTTTTATCAGTTTTAATAGTGCATTTATTTCTAAATCATTCTCATACAGAGAAATATGTTTTCCTTTCCTTTTTCATTTCATAGAGCTCTGATTTACATCAATATGATGAAATAGAGCTCATCTTTTGGGTTTCAATTATGAAAGTAGTCATGGCTCTCTTATTAAAACACTGCTTTTCTACTATAAGGTAAGAAATTTCATGAGAAAATGGTGAACAAGAACTCAGGCAAAATAACTATACTGCATTATGCCAAATATTAATCAAATTCTAGTTTTCTGACATTTTATTTCTCACATGCAAAAGTGCTTTAAGCATTTCATTGATAGTAGAGTCTATTCATACAACATGTATTACACTCAAAATATTTTGGGTTTGTTGGTTTTTGTCTCAGCCTTACATCTCTTTGTTTCTTTTATTATTCATATCAATCTAGATGTGTTCAGTGAAAACCTAAAACTTGACTACTTTTTGTTTGTCTCTCCTTTTCTATTCCTCTCTAGGCTAATCTGCTTTTATTATGTTGATCCAAATCAGGATAATCATTTTTGTGACTATTTACACTTAAAAGGTTGGAATGATTCTTTTTGACTGATAGTCTACATTTTAATTCATTTACCATTGTTTGCATCTTTATACTGATGTTAAGCACCCTTTCAAACTTTTAATAGATTTTTTTTCCCCATTAAGCAGGTTCTTTCTCTGATATGCTTGATACTCCATAACTTGAAGGGAAGATTTCATTTAATTTCTTTTTATTTATTTATATGTTTCCTGCTCTAAGACTGGCTTCCATTCACCATTTGCTTCCTTATTTATCATTTAGAACAATATTTTTTTTTCCCATAGCATACATACTGCATTTGCAGGCTTCAGAGGCTTAGATAGATTGACTTTAGGAATGGCATATCTTGAGCTAAAAATAGATGAAATCAGAAAATATTAGTATTAATACTAATTATCATATCAATTTCAGCCAAATTTGTTTAGGCAGCAAAACTTACATTAAATCCTTCTTCAAAAGGAACCAAAAGGACCCTGAGATTTATGTGACCTCCACCAATGTGTGAGTGTATGCATGTCTTTTGTGTCTTACCAGTTGTTTAGTACACACTGAATACAATAAAGGTTATCATCTGGAATATCTATTACCTAAATTGGCATAGCCTGGAAAACTAACATTTCTGGCAATATCGAAGAAAAATAAGGTAATCAATATAAAAAGTATGTCAAATACCCAACTCTATCAGAACTGGAGTAACAAGGCCTTATTAATTGACTGTATATTTCCCTTTCCATCAAAAGGCATGATGTGATGATGCAGGAATCAGGCTGATGTGTGATCAGCTTGACAGATCTTTGTGTATACATGCAATCTTATCCTCATATGTGACTCCAAACCTTTTCTAAAAACAAAACAACTCATACATTGACTGCTATACACTTTGCCTGTCTGCTATTTCTCAAACAACTGTACATATGCTTCACTGTGGTAAGCTATACTTTAGTAAATCCATGCAAAAGTATGCTCCCCTAGCTTCTCTTCCCTTCTGTTGTCAGTTTCAGCTGCGAGCTATCCTCTGAAATTCATTCACTGTCACAACTAGTCCTGCAGAGTTTCAACAAACTCTCTAAAGCTTCTGTGTCCATTGTAAAGCATTTTGGAAATCTTCAGCTACAAATGAAGTCAAAGTGCAAAATCGTTTTCTGTCATTTTCTACAATGAAAGCTCACAGTGTCCTGAACTTGTGTACTTTTGAAGAGGTCACCTTCCCATACTGTTTTTTTTCCCCTTCTGTCTACCTAAAAGATGCAGGGTCCTCCTAGTTTGGGCAGGTCACATCTAAGCCTGATCCTTCCCTGATTATTCACAAATAAATCATAGTAAAAATAAAGGAAAAAGTCACACAATCCTCCTACAGCATTAAATTTGTAATCACACAAGACAAATCATGAAATCCAGGATTACAGTTCCCACAGTAACCCTGTTCTTCTCTGACTGTGTATGCCCTATATCCCAATCTTTACACTGAAAATGTTTTCCTTTTTTTCTAATTAATGTATTTATTTTAATTGGAGGCTAATTACTTTACAATATTGTACTGGTTTTTGTTTTTCTTACATTGTATTCCAATTCTTAGTTTCAGGATCTTGCAAAAGCTGTCTGATTAAATATTTACCTTACCATATGAATGATGATTTTAAGTTTTAAAATCAAACTAAAATTAAGCAAATCAAAATAGCTAATGGGGCTCTTTGCTTGCTTGCCCATCTTTACTCCTCCCTCTCTCCCATCAAGGATTGAGATCAGATAAAGTTTTGCTAATATACTTGTTCAGGACCATTCTTAGGTTCTACTGACTTATGTTGAGTAACTGTTTATCTGTCAGTTCACTTCTCCCAGCCCCTAAAAAGTACCCTTAATCTGGCAGAAAGCTTTGCTTTTTTTAATTTTTTAATAAATCTACATTCGTACAAAAAAAAAAAATAGCTAATGGGCACTCTAGCTAGAACAGAAAATAAAATACACGTGATTGTCAATTCTGTAAATCAAACTTGTATTTCCTAACTTAGCTTCTGCTGCTGCTGCTACTAAGTTGCTTCAGTCGTGTACGACTCTGTGTGACCCCAAACATGGAAGCCCACCAGGCTCCCCAAACCCTGGGATTCTCCAGGCAAGAACACTGGAGTGGGTTGCCATTTCCTTCTCCAATGCATGAAAGTGAAAAGTGAAAGTGAAGTCACTCAGTCGTGTCTGACTCTTCGCGACCCCATGGACTGCAGCCTACCAGGATCCTCCGTCCATGGGATTTTCCAGGCAAAAGT
>NW_011483811.1:5500-6400 GCF_000754665.1 Bison bison bison | reverse complement strand
CACTGTCTATCACATCTCATCCCTTGAATCTCTTTCTCACTTCCACTGTATAATCATAAGGGATTTGATTTAAGTCATACCTGAATGGTCTAGGGGTTTTCCCCACTTTCTTCAATTTAAGTCTGAATTTGGCAATAAGGAATTCATGATCTGAGCCACAGTCAGCTCCTGGTCTTGTTTTTGTTGACTGTAGAGAGCTTCTCCATCTTTGGCTACAAAGAATATAATCAGTCTGATTTTGGTGATTTTGGTGTTGACCATCTGGTGATGTCCATGTGTAGAGACTTCTCTTGTGTTGTTGGAAGAGGGTGTTTGGCCAGTGCCTTCTCTTGGCCGAACTTTGTTAGCGTTTGCCCTGTTTCATTTTGTACTTCAAGGCCAACTTTGCCTGTTACTCCATGTATCTCTTGACTTCCTACTTTTGCATTCCAGTCCCCTATGATGAACAGGACATCTTTTCTGGGTGTTAGTTCTGGAAGGTCTTGTAAGTCTTCATAGAATCGTTCCTTCAGCATTACTGTTTGGGGCATAGACTTGGATTACTCTGATGTTGAATGATTTGCCTTGGATACGAACAGAGATCATTCTGTCTTTTTTTAGATTGCATTCAAGTACTGCATTTCGGACTCTTTTGTTGACTATGAGGGCTACTCCATTTCTTCTAAGGGATTCTTGCCCACAGTACTAGTTATCATGGTCGTCTGAATTAAATTCATCTATTCCAGTCCTTTTTAGATCACTGATTCCTAAACTGTTGATCTTCACTCTTGCCATCTCCTGTTTGACCACTTCTAATTTACCTTGATTCATGGACCTAACATTCCAGGTTCCTATGCAATATTGCTTTTTACAGCATCAGATTTTACTTCCATCACCAGTCACATCCACAACTGGGCATTA
>NW_011483811.1:4816-5400 GCF_000754665.1 Bison bison bison | reverse complement strand
AAGAAAGAGAGAAGCAGGATTATGACTATGTAATGTCAGAAGATTAGCACTTTCTCTTCAGTGTGATATTTCTAGTTGTAAGATATTCAATAGCAAATTAACGGACCTTGAGATTTTGGAATAATTGCCTGAAATAACATTTAAGTTTTGCTTAATATCCTAAACTTTATTCAACTTCCTGGACTTAACCTATTCTTTGCTCTGATTAATTTATACACCCTTTTTTCATCCAAAAACTGAACCAAAATCCCTGGATATCTGGATTTACTCTTTTATAATGATTTTCCTTTGTTACTTATATTCATAACTTCTCTATAAGACACCTTGGCTCATCAGCACAGTTCAGGCAAGTATTCACCACATTTTTATTCTTCTTCCATTGCATGTATGGATTTGTCCCTTTCTCCATATCCAGCACTCTGTTTCGTATTTTTACCATTTAGTAATTAAATTACTACAAGATATCCATAAGCAGAAGTTTTTTTATTTTTATTTTTTCCTAGAGACAACCACTCCGAGTATGATTACCTGGTAAAAACACAAAGTGTCCAATTAAATTCAAATTTCAGATAAACAGCAAATAA
>NW_011483811.1:4221-4716 GCF_000754665.1 Bison bison bison | reverse complement strand
ACAACTGGGCATTATTTTTGCTTTGGCTCCATCTCCTCATTGTCTCTGGAGTTATTTTTCCACTCTTCTCCAGTAGCATACTGGGCACCTACCAGCCTGAGGATTTCATCTTTCATTGTTATATTTTTTTGCCTTTTCATACTGTTCATGGGGTTCTCAAGTCAAGAATAATCAAGTGGTCTGCCTTTCCCTTCTCCAGTGGACCACATTTTGTCAGAACTCTCCACCATGAGCCATTCATCTTGGGTAGCCCTACATGGCATGACTCATAGTTTCACTGAGTTAGAGAAGGCTGTGGTCCATGTGATCAGTTTGATTAGTATTCTGTGATTGTGAAAATTAAATGCAAAGACAAGAAAGGAAAGGAACAACAAGGACAAGAACAAGGACAAGAAAGGAAACTACATCATTATATGTTCTTTTGATTATAGCATAACTTAGCAAACTGTTCAGTTTATGTTCATGCCTGTATGAGATGATGCTTAATGCATTAAA
>NW_011483811.1:0-463 GCF_000754665.1 Bison bison bison | reverse complement strand
CGCTATCATAGAATCTCAAATACCCCATTAATAAAGATTATCCAAGATTTTTCAGGTTAAAGGTTCTAGAAATCTCCTATCCCTTAAACCTTGCTCAGCAAAAAAGCCAACTTGTACATAGTTTATTGAAAGTCAATGAAGTATTTATTAAAAGTCTACTTTCTGAAAACTGTGCTGCCTGAAAGGCCACACAAAGCTTGCAAGAGAACAACAGTAGAAGAGAATCGCAATTGCTCAGGCTATCAATTGACTATAAGTTTTGTGTGCATTGTAATGAAATTATATGAATATTTTCACACATGTATCATGTGTATTTAAAGGTATTAAAGTACTTTTGAAAAATAAATATATATTCTACTCCAGATCTGTTGCCTAAAAGAAGGGATATGAGTTTCTTAAGAAGATCTGGGATCTTACTACTTTCCCAAATTTTCAACCAATCTTCTTCTTTTTTTTTTTTTTT
>NW_011483810.1:14759-15453 GCF_000754665.1 Bison bison bison | reverse complement strand
GTGAGGATGTCTGCTATCCAAAAGACTACAAACAATAAATGCTGGAGAGGGTGCAGAGAAAAGGGAACCCTCTTACACTTATTGTGGGAATGAAAACTAGTACAGCCACTATGGAGAACAGCGTGCAGATTTCTTAAAAAATTGTAAATAGAACTGCCATACGACCCAGCAATCCCACTGCTGGGTGTACACACCAAGGAAACCAGAACTGAAAGAGAAACATGTACCCCAATATTCATCACAGCACTGTTTACAATAGCTAGTACATGGAAGCAACTTAGATCTCTATCGACAGGTGAATGGATAAGAAAGCTTTGGTACATAAACACAATGGAATATTACTCAGCTATTACAAAGAACACATTTGTATCAGTTCTAATGAGGTGGATGAAACTGGAGCCTATTATACAGAGTTAGGTAAGTCAGAAAAAAAACACCCATACTGTATATTAATGCATACATATGGAATCCAGAAAGATGGTAATGATGACCCTATGTGCAAGACAACAAAAGAGACGCAGATATAAAGAGCAGACTTTTGGACTCTGGGAGAAGGCAAGGGTAGGATATTTGAGAGGATAGCATTGAAACCTGTATATTACCATATGTGAAATAGGTCCCCAGTCCAAGTTCAACGCATAAAACAGGGCACTCAAAGCCGGTGTGCTGGGACAATCCTGAGTGATGGGATGGG
>NW_011483810.1:10140-11491 GCF_000754665.1 Bison bison bison | reverse complement strand
AAAAAACTTATGGAAATTTCAAACTTCATAGCAAACACTGAATGCTTTTCCCCTAAGATCAGGACGAAGACTATGTTATTTGCTCTCACCATTTCCATTTAGCATTTTACTGAAGGGCCTCTTAGTGAAATAAGGCAAGACAAAGAAATAAAAGGCATATTGCTAGAGAAGGAACAGGTAAACTCTGTTTATTCAGAGATGGTATGAGCACATATATATAGACCATCCTAAGGATTCTACAATAATCTATAAAAGGTGGTAAGTAAATTTAGCAGAACAAGGCCAATATCAAATTTTATTTATATATGCTGTGAACAAAAGTTAAAACTTAATTGTGATATACAATTTCATTAAAACCATCATCAGTTGGAAGACTCAGTGTTTATAAAATAGAATTGCCCCCAAATTGACCTACTGATTTAATGTGTTCTTGATTAAAATCACTGTGACTATTTCTGTAGAAATTTACAAGGTTATTCTAAAAGATATATGAAAATGTATATAATGAAAATCTATAATATTTATTAAAACAGGAGAAAAAATTTCCATCCCTGATGAAACAATATTTCTTAGAAAAGAAACAGTGAACATTAAAAAATTAAATTAGACTATCAAAATTAAAAATTTATACTCTCCAAAATCCACTACTAAGTAATTGGAAAAACAGTCAGAAACTGGGAGAAAATATTCATAAGTCTTACATATGACAAAAGATTTCTATACACAATGTATAAAGAGCTCAACAACTTAATAACAAAATCCAGTATTTGTTTAATGTCAAAATACTTGAAAAGACATTTCACAATATGCACGTGAAAAGACATTCCAATATGCATGTGAAAAATTCTCAATACCTTTAGAAATTACAAAGTGAAAATTCACAAGAACAAAATACTCACTGAAATGGTGAAACTATAACCATTCCAACAACACTGTATCCTCTGGGATGTGGAGCAATAGAACTCTCATTTATTACAGAAGTACAACCTGCCAAAGTTGACTAAATATGAAGCAGAAAATCTAAGTAGCTTTATATCTATTAAATAAATAAATTTTGTTATCAATATCTTCACACAAAAAAGACTCTAGGCCAAGATTATTTTACTCTAAATATTACACATTATGGAATGTGTAAAATGGGAATGTAAAACTTCAGAAAATATTTTCAGCAAATTCTTATAAAACCCCAGTATGTTACTGATTAAATTTAGAATTTAGTGTAATGTCCAAATTTCTTTCTTTTTAATATGACAACTTTATCTTCTGTCAAAATTTAGCTGGAGATTTTTGGAGCGGGGATTTTTCTTATAATAAATTCATAACTGTTTTTGAATATTTTGGAATGGTATTT
>NW_011483810.1:9217-10040 GCF_000754665.1 Bison bison bison | reverse complement strand
ATGGGATCGCAAAGACCCAAGTCTTTGTGGTCTTTGCGATTGGACTTAGTGATTGAACAATATATAGGTAAATTAGATATATGATCCAAATATGACCAATAAACGGAAAGGTAGTCAGACAATTGATATAGAGTGAGAAAGAATTCAACTTTACCATGTTACCATTATCAGGAATAAAACATGGAAAAATTGTTTTATACATTTCCCACTCTTAAAAGGATAATAAGATACCACTATGAACAATAGTGGGACAATAAATTTGATGAGTTTCATTAAATAAACAAATTTTTTAAAAATACAGCTTACCAAAGTTCATCTAAATAAAAACTCTGGGATTTATATATTAAAAAAATAATTTTTTATAAAAATCTTTCATATATAGAAAACTCCAGGTCATGATGATTTTGCCAGTAAATTCTAGCAGATATTCATAGTTGCCATACTGCTAATATTCCATAAATTCTTTCAGAAATTAGTTGAAGAGAAAATATTTCCCAACACTTTTTTAAGAGAAGATTTTCCTGATATAAATTTCAGACAAACAAATAAGAAAAAACTACAGGCTATTATCCCTCATTAATAAAGTTGCAAACTGCCTTCCTACGTTATTATTTAACTGAATATATGCGAATATAAGGTTAGCTTAATATGAAAAAATGTAACATACAGTATTAACAGAGAAATAATACATTTTAATCAAATAATGCTTAAAAAGCATTCAATAAAATTCAAAATCTATTAACAATCAAGCAAAACAAACAAAAACTTTCAACATATAGAAGAGCAACAGAAGAGGTTTTCTCAACCTGAAAAAGGGCATCTA
>NW_011483810.1:4268-7627 GCF_000754665.1 Bison bison bison | reverse complement strand
CAGAATGGACTGGTTGGATCTCCTTGCAGTCCAAGGGACTCTCAAAAGTCTTCTCCAACACCACAGTTCAAAAGCATCAATTCTTCAGTGCTCAGCTTTCTTCACAGTTCAACTCTCACATCCATACATGACCACTGGAAAAACCATAGCCTTGAGTAGAAGGACCTTTGTTGTGTAACACATAATGGTATTTATTATACAACAAAGCCTGAGTTTTTACCAACTGTAAACTCCTAGAGTTAGGTGTCTCCCTATTAATCCATTCATCTATACCATGGCCTTTTCTCTCCACACTCAGCAGATTCATAAGGTTATTTCCCTTTAGTGATTTTACTTTCTTATAGTATGAAATGATGATAGTTTATAAAAGGAGACATTACATTTAAAAAATAATAATAAAGAACAGCAGCTAAAAGAAACAGGAGCTCCAATTTACTTCTCTGTGAGAGTCTCAGGTCTCCTTAAGTATTTTCCTGTTTTGGCTCTTCAAATCCAGCCTAAGCGAAAATGAAGAGGTATAGTAGATGTTGTTATTACACATACGCACCGTTTCCAAAGATTCCTGTAGGGTAAAGACCAAAAGGAAGCAAAACAAAAAGAAGATAAAAAGGGAGAGCTTGGTTCAATCCCTGGTTTGGGAAGATCCCCTGGAGAAGGGAATGGCAACCCAGTCAAGTATTCTTGCCTGGAGAATCCCATGGACAGAGGAGAGCCTGGTGGGCTACAGTCCATGGGGTCGTAAAGAGTCAGACACAACTGAGTTACTTTCACTCACTCACTCAGAACAAAATATTCTCATTTATCTGCAATAGATAAGTTTCAGATTTACAGGAAGAAATAATTTTTCCTTTTCTGCTGAAAAATCACTGATATAACAGATGAATGGATAAACTTAGGAATCTTTTTGTATAACTATATATCAATACCTACCTACTTCTCACATACATACCATATTATATACAACAGACAGAGATGTCTATGCAACATACAGATATATGTATATAAATAAGCATATAGATACAGCAATACATATATAGTTGTTATTACTGTTTTATAGAGTCTATTTCCAATAAACAAAATCAGATTACTTGGTAAAGGAAATGAAAGATAGCCAATGAAAGCATTATGTTACAAATTCAAAATGGAATACACATAAATGAATTTTAAAAATGCATGAATACGAAAACACATAAATATATACCTCTTTGTGAGTGTTAGTCTCTTAGTCATGTCCAACTCTTTGTGACTCCATGAACTGTAGCCCGCCAGGCTCTTATGTCCATGAAATTCTTCAGGCAAGAATACTGGAGTGGGTTGCCATTCCCTTTCCCAGATCCACCTCTTAAATGTACACATACCACCTGGCACAGTGCTGAGTATATAGTACATGGCTGTTGACACAATATGACACTTGCTATGTTTAACATCTTCTTAACACCCATGTATGACTCTTCCTGTATATTATTTTGAGTTCTAAAGATGTACAATTCTTACTGGATAGGTTAACTCCTTTTTGCCTTTAAAATGTCAAACAAAAAGGCCTGTTTCCTCTGGCCAAAGAACTTGCAAAGGGAAAGCATAGCAGGGATTTAATGGGAATACACATACCCAGCAGCAGTGCTGTCATTGTGCCCAGAACATCAGCAATAACAGAAACTGTGCAGGTGAACTCATCCCCTGCTCCAAACCTGGCAGCAGCAGATTGACACCTGTTTCACTACTAGAAGCACCTGCAGACCTGGTGTCTCCTGATGCTCCAGCAACAGCAGAAGATGACCCAAGACAGAAGTCTCCTGAAAAAGAGGAATCACTCCATCACACACAGTGATGGAGAAATATCTAAACCCAGCATCTCTCAGGCTTCTACCCCATGGCAGTTAGCCAGTGTTGGGTACTCCCAACCATCCACTAAGTAGCAGACACTGCTGCCTCCGACTTCTATCCTACAGAAAAATTTGACCCAGGAAGTTTCTTCTCTTCCCCAGAAGCATAAGTAAAAAGAGTGTTAAACCCATTATTACCAGATCTCTGAAATAGACTAGGGGAGAAACCTACCACTACAAGATTTAGAATTCCTGAAAGGTCACCTAATATCACACAGCCGCACAAAGAAGTGACTTCCATCACACAAGTTATCAACAGGAATCTAGCAGGAATTCAAGTGGAGTCAAAAGAATGAAACAAACCAGTGCAGTGGCACTGGAGTGGGTGGCTGTGCGGCAGTGCTGGAGCAGGGCAAGAGGAGAAGGGTTCGACAGAAGATGAGATGGCTGGATGGCATCACTGACTCGATGGACGTGAGTCTGAGTGAACTCTGGGAGTTGGTGATGGACAGGGAGCCCTGGCGTGCTGTGATTCATGGGTTCGCAAAGAGTCGGACACGACTGAGTGACTGAACTGAACTGAACTGATTATCTCAAATTAGTAGCACAAAAATGACTCTTCGATTTAACCCCAAAGTAAGAAGTAAAGATCTCTACCTTCCATTTTATAATACAACAAAAGGATTTAACAGCAGTGATGTTTTTTCAGATAAGAGTCCTAGCACTGAGTCAAAAAAACTGGTAGATATTCAAAATATCACTTGTATGATTAAAGAAATATACACATTCTCTGAAAGAGGTTGAGTATAAGGCTCCTCACTCACTTAAGTGAGATAAATGATTTCTTGTTTAAATGCTGAAAAGGAACAGTGTAAGATGCAAGAGCCTAAAACAAGAACTAAGTGATTGAGGCTAACTCGAAGCCTTTTAGATGCTTAACAAAGACAACTGACGGTGTAGCTAATACAAGTGAGTACATTAGTAGAATATGCTTATACATAGAACAAAATTGAAGGAGACCCCGCTTTGATTCTTGGGTTGGGAAGATCTCTTGGAGAAGGGAAAGGCTACAACTCCAGTTAGATTCACTGCATGGAAAAATATTTTCCAGAAGTATGAATTAACAGGCTACAATTCTTTTTTTACATACTTATGAAGTATATAATGAAGAACTGCAGGGTATTTTGCATAGCTTTCATTACTTTAAAATTGCTGCTTTCTAAAATTCTCTTGTTCTCACATTTTGTTGGGGAACCCAACTACTGATCAGTAGAGTCACCCAAGAAATAGCAATAGTTGGACATTTCTGAATTTTTCCATATTGCTTTTTTTGTTATATTTATACTTGATTTTGAAGGATTGCTTATCCTTGTGTCATTGCAAGCCATCAATACCAGTCATTATGTAACACATCAGTTTAGTTCAGTCACTCATTCATGTCTGACTCTTTTGACACCCCATGAATCACAGCACACCAGGCCTGCCTGTCCATCACCAACTCCCGGAGTTCACTCAGACTCACGTCCATCAAGTCAG
>NW_011483810.1:1470-2103 GCF_000754665.1 Bison bison bison | reverse complement strand
CACAAGCTGGAATAAAGATTGCCGGGAGAAATATCAATAACCTCAGACATGCAGATGACACCACTCTTATGTCAGAAAATGAAGAGGAATTAAAGAGCCTCTTGATGAAAGTGAAAGAGGAGAGTGAAAAAGCTGGCCTAAAACTCAACCTTCAAAAAACTAACATCATGGCATCCAGTCTCATCACTCCAGGGCAAATAGATGGGGAAACAGTGACAGACTTTTTTCCTTGGGCTCCAACATCACAGCAGATAGTGACTGCAGCCATGAAATTAAAAGACGTTTGCTCCTCGGAAGAAAAGTTATGACTAACCTAGACAGCATATTAAAATGCAGAGACATTACTTTACCAACAATGGTCCATCTAGTCAAAGTTATGGTTTTTCCAGTAGTCATGTATGGATGTATGGAATTGGACTATAAAGAAAACTGAGTGCCATAGAATTGATGCTTTTGAACGGTGGTGTTGGAGAAGACTCTTGAGAGTCCCTTGGACTGAAAGGAGATCCAGCCAATCCATCCTAAACGAAATCACTCCCGAATATTCATTGAAAGGAGTGATGCTGAAGCTGAAACTCCAATACTTTGGCCACCTGATGCAAAGAACTGACTCCTTGGAAAAGACCCTGATGC
>NW_011483810.1:570-1370 GCF_000754665.1 Bison bison bison | reverse complement strand
AGAATGAGAAAGACTAGAGATCTCTTCAAGAAAATTGGAGATACCAAGGGAACATTTTGTGCAAAGATGGGCTTCATAAATGACAGAAATGGTATGGAACTAACAGAAGCAGAAGATATTAAGAAGAGGTGGAAGAATACACAGAAGAACTATACAAAAAAGATCTTCATGGCCCACATAATCATGATGATATGATCAGTCACCTAAAGCCAGACATCCTGAAAAGTGAAGTAAAGTGGGCCTCAGGAAGCACCACTATGAACAAAGCTAGTGGAGATGATGGAATTCCAGTTGAGCTATTTCAAATCCTAAAAGATTATGCTGTGAAAGTGCTGCACTCAGCACTATTTATAATAGCCAGGACATGGAAGCAACCTAGACGTCCATCAGCAAATGAATTGTTAAGAAAGTTGTGGTACATATACACAACAGAGTATTACTCAGCCATTAAAAAGAATACATTTGAACCAGTTCTAATGAAGTGGATGAAACTGGAGCCTATTATACAGAGTGAAGTAAGCCAGAAAGAAAAACACCAATACAGTATACTAATGCATATATATGGAATATAGAAAGATGGTAACGATAACCCTGTATGAGAGACAGCAAAAGAGACACAGATGACTAGTCTTTTGGACTCTTATGGGAGAGGGACAGGGTGGGATGATTTGGGAGAATGGCATTGAAACATGTATAATATTATATGTGAAACGAATCACCAGTCCAGGTTCGATGCATGATACAGGCTGCTTGGGGCTGGTGAACTGGGATGACCCAGAGGGATGGTATGGGAAGGGAGG
>NW_011483810.1:0-470 GCF_000754665.1 Bison bison bison | reverse complement strand
CATGAATCAAGGCAAATTGGAAGTGGTCAAACAGGAGATGGCAAGAGTGAAAATCAACATTTTAGGAATTAGCAAACTAAAATGGACTGGAAAGGGTGACTTTAACTCAGATGCCCACTGTATCTACTACTGCGGGCAGGACTCCCTTAGAAGAAATAGAGTAGCCATCATGGTCAACAAGAGTCCAAAATGCATTACTTGGATGCAATCTCAAAAATGACAGAATGATCTCTGTTCATTTCCAAGGCAAACTATTCCATATCAGAGTAATCCAAGTCTATGCCTCGAACAGTAATGCTGAAGAAGCTCAAGTTTTATGGTTCTTTGAAGACCTGCAAGACCTTCTACAACACCCAAAAGTTATGTACTTTTCATTATAGGGGACTGGAATGCAAAAGGAAGAAGTCAAGAAACACCTGGAGAAACAGGCAAATTTGGCCTTGGAGTACAGAATGAAGCAGGGCAAAGGC
>NW_011483809.1:9097-9604 GCF_000754665.1 Bison bison bison | reverse complement strand
TACCTTTACCAAAAGGAGGGACTTCCCCTTAGTGTCCATTTAAATGAAGGATATCAATAGACCACACGCACGCGTACACACACACACACACACCCTGATCTGTGACTGGGTGTCAGGCTTCATGATCAAAACTTCCCATTAGATTCCTAAGTTGATGGTGCAAAGAACCAGGAGTTCTTCGGAAGAAACAGGGGGCCTGTTCTAAAAAGGCAGAAGCCATGTTGGATGTATGCACTGTAGATATCCACCTTACAGATGATTTCTACTTTCTTCCTTTTATTATACAGGTGTTCCCTCTCTTCTTACTGAGATTTCAAGAGCGTCACACCACTCCAGATGTCGAATGCCACCTTCCCTATTACTTTCTTGGTCCACTTCAGGGATTGCCTGTGAAATGGAAAAGTATAATGATTAGTCATTAAACGTTCAGGGCAAATTTGCCTTTGAGAGGTTTTCTTGGGATCGGGGGAGAATGAAAGAAAAGCCTAGTATGATGCTGGGAAGAAT
>NW_011483809.1:4122-5406 GCF_000754665.1 Bison bison bison | reverse complement strand
CACAGAGCTAGTAAATGATGATAAGTCCTAGTTTTTCAAAATTTTTATTAAAGTATAACTGATTTACAATGTTGTGTTCATTTCTTTTGTGCAGCAAACAGATTCAGTTATCCATATCCACACAGACTCTTTTTCATATGCTTTTCCATTATGATTTATCACAGGATACTGCATATAGTGCCCTGTGCTATACAGGAGGGCCTTGTTGTTTATTCATTCTATATATTATAGTTTGCACCTACTAATCCCAAACCCCCAATCCTTCCCTCCCTGCCGCCACCCCCTTGTAAGCCTGTCTGTTCTCTATGTCTGTGAGTCTGTTTCTGTTTCACAGACAAGGTCATTTTTGTCACATTTTAGATTCCACCTATAAGTGACATCATACAGTATTTGTCTTTCTCTTTCGGACTCTCTTCACTAAGTATGATAATCTCTAGGTTCACCCATGTTGCTACAGATGGCATTATTTCATTCTTTTTTATGGCTGAATAGTACTCCACTGGGTGGGTTATGGTGGAAAGATCTGACAGAATGTGGTCCACTGGAGAAGGGAATGGCAAACCACTTCAGTATTCTTGCCTTGAGAACCCCATGAACAGTATGAAAAGGCAAAATGATAGGATACTGAAAGAGGAACTGCCCAGGTCAGTAGGTGCCCAATATGCTACTGGTGATCAGTGGAGAAATAACTCCAGAAAGAATGAAGGGATGGAGCCAAGGCAAAAACAATACCCAGCTGTGGCTGTAACTGGTGATAGAAGCAAGGTCCGATGTTGTAAAGGAGCAATATTGCATAGGAACCTGGAATGTCAGGTCCATGAATCAAGACAAATTGGAAGTGGTCAAACAAGAGATGGCACGAGTGAATGTTGACATTCTAGGAATCAGTGAACTCAAATGGACTGGAATGGGTGAATTTAACTCAGATGACCATTATATCTACTACTGTGGGCAGGAAACCCTCAGAAGAAATGGAGTAGCCATCATGGTCAACAAAAGAGTCCAAAATGCAGTACTTGGATGCAATCTTAAAAACGACAGAATGATCTCTGTTCATTTCCAAGGCACACTATTCAATATCACAGTAATCCAAGTCTATGCACCAACCAGTAACGCTTAAGAAGCTGAAGTTGAACGGTTCTATGAAGACCTACAAGACCTTTTAGAACTAACACCCAAAAAAAGATGTCCTTTTCATTATAGGGGACTGGAATGCAAAAAGTAGGAAGTCAAGAAACACCTGGAGTAACAGGCAAAATTTGGCCTTGGAATATGGAATGAAGC
>NW_011483809.1:0-476 GCF_000754665.1 Bison bison bison | reverse complement strand
TTTTGTTTCTTTTTTAGTTGGAGGGGGAGTGTTGGCCTCCTGAAGGCTTCTATTTTTATCTTGAAAGACCACAATATTTACTTGCATTCATCTTGTGTTTACTATAACGCGAGCTTTTGATATGTAGACTGAAATCTTTTATTTCAGAAATATTTTCCTCAATTATTGTTTTAAATAATTCTTCTGTTTTGTTGACTTGGTTTTCTTCCTGGTAGGACTTGATTTTTGTGTCTGGTGGATCTTCACTGACTTTTTAATATTTAAGACTGTGTTTTTAAGCTACTTCTTTTGTTATTTTTATTTTTATGTTATATGCTTTTTTAAATGTTTTCCTTTTTCTTCCTTATGTTAATTAATCCTTATTTATGAAATATTTTTCTTCTTGTCTTCAATTTCTCTTCTCTCCATCAGATTCTATTTCACATCTTCCTGTTACTTTGCTATCTCCTCTTTGGGTTTCTATATTTCTGTCTTAT
>NW_011483808.1:9412-10144 GCF_000754665.1 Bison bison bison | reverse complement strand
CTTGCCTGGAGAATCCCAGGGATGGGGGAGCCTGGTGGGCTGCCGTCTATGGGGTCACACAGAGTCTGACACAACTGAAGTGACATAGCAGCAGCAGCAGTGGCAGCATCATCTCTTTAAATTTTCCTTCTCAACTGGGCCAAAATTAAACCAAAGATCTGTTCTTGGTGCCTAAGAACCATGAAAGGCTAGGTTAAAAATTCACTGTACATTACATTTCTTTCTCATTTTATTTTGCTGCCCCCTTCATGTTATGAATGTTATTTCATTAATACTCTGCTTGTCTTTTATAATCCCATTCCATATATCTGATACTTTAGTTTACAAAGTATTTATCTGAGGTAAGCAGGACAAAGTCTCATCATCCCCATTTTACAAATAAGGCAACTGACTGACCCAGCTAATGCAGAACAAATTCAGGATGGAAAGAAATGACCCAGTAACTCCAAATCTAGTGTTCTTTCCACTCTACTGCACTGACTGGGAAATACTTTATACAATAAAATAAAACATACAGTGAATATCTCTCAAGAGGGAAATGGTCAAATAGAAAAGAATAAAGGCAACCTGTTAAAATTCAAGTGTCTGTGAAAGAGTAAAATTAGCAAATTTGGAATGCTGGAGGATTGCCATGATGATTTGGATGAGATTTTACCCTAATTTCTTAGAAGAAATTATATTCCTTTGTTTATTTTTATACTTTGCTAATTTATTTTTAAAAGTAAAATTTAT
>NW_011483808.1:4923-5333 GCF_000754665.1 Bison bison bison | reverse complement strand
TTATACATCAACTATACTTGAATAAAAAATAAAGTATTGATTAGTTGGATTAATAAATTTACATTTTATAAAGAGTCAGACATGACTGGGCAACTGAACAACAATTATCTGTCATAATATGTATAGGAGGGGTTGCTAAATATTTATAATATAGGATGTACTTTTTTCATTGTGGATACTCTGAAACAATTAGATGAAGAAAATGCCATTTTGAAAATAAACAAATCTGGATTGACAAATACTAAAACCAAATAAGAATTTTGAGAATCTGAAAGTTAGTCTGAAAAGAATAATCACTTAATGGCCAAACATGAATGACAGGCAGTTTTCAGGGAAAATAAAGGAGATAGATGATGTGAAGATCATTTGGTATTTGATTGGAAAGGTAGCATGCTCTTCAGAGGGTAACT
>NW_011483808.1:0-478 GCF_000754665.1 Bison bison bison | reverse complement strand
GGATGGTGATGGAAGGGGTAGAGATGGACTATTCTAAAATGAAAGCTTTTGAGCTGAGATATGAGTGATAAAAATGACACTGTTACTTGAACTTCTATCTAGGGAAAGAAGATTCTTGGCAGAGCAAACAGAAAGAGCTAAAGAGTACACTGGCTGTCATTGAATAAATGGTATAACGATACAAGAAGTAAATATTTCATTGAGGAGCTTATGAAAAATATAACAGGTAAGAAGACTACCATTCATACCTTTTCCATCTTTAACTTAATCACAGATGGATGTTAGAACTATTTAGTCTAATGTCCTGCAGGATATACTACACACAGATAGTTATTGCTCTACTGCTTAAACATCTTTACTGTTTAAGAGATCTCACTCAGTTGTGAGGCATCTCAGGTAGTAGGAAGTTTTTTTTTTTTTTTAATCTGAGCAGAAATTGGTTTTGCGTCAGTCTCTCTCATTGACTCCAATTCTGCCG
>NW_011483807.1:4284-5202 GCF_000754665.1 Bison bison bison | reverse complement strand
AAAAAAAAGATCAGAAGTTGATGTGGCTCAGATCATGAACTCCTTATTGCCAAATTCAAATTCAAATTGAAGAAAGGGGGAAAAACCACAGGACCATTCAGGTATGACCTAATTCAAATCCCTTCAAATTATACAGTGGAAGTGAGAAGTAGATTTAAGGGACTAGATCTGATAGACAGAGTGCCTGATGAACTATGGACAGAGGTTTGTGAAAGTGTAGAGGAGAAATGGGGTAAGACCATCTCAAGAAAAAGATGCAAAAAATAAAAATAAAAATGGCTGTTTGAGGAGGCCTTACAAATAGCTGTGAAAAGAAGGGAAGTGAAAAGCAAAGGAAAAAAGGAAAGACATACCTATTTGAATGCAGAGTTCCAAAGAATAGCAAGGAGAGACAAGAAAGCCTTCCTCAATGATCAGTGAAAAGAAATAGAGCAAAATAATAGAATGGGAATGACTACAGATCTCTTCAGGAAAATTAGACACACCAAGGGTACATTTCATGCAAAGATGGGCTAAAGAAAGGACAGAATTGGTATGGACCTAAATGAAGAAGAAGCTATTAAGAAGAAGTGGCTAGAATACACAGAAAAACTGTACAAGAGAGATCTTCAGGACCCAGATAATAATAGTGGTGTGATCACTCACCTAGAGCCAGACATCCTGGAATGTAAAGTCAGGTGGGCCTTAGGAAGCATCACTACCAGCAAAGCTAGTAGAGGTGATGGAATTCTAGTGGACCTATTTCAAATTCTAAAAGATGATGCTGTGATAGTGCTGCACTCAATATGTCAATGAATTTGGAAAACTAGGCAGTGGCCAAGGGACTCAAAAAGGTCAGTTTTCATTCCAATCCCAAAGAAAGGCAATGCCAAAGAGTGCTCAAACTACTGCACAGTTGCACTAATTTCACAGGTTAGC
>NW_011483807.1:0-731 GCF_000754665.1 Bison bison bison | reverse complement strand
AAATAAACTCAAAATGGATTAAAAACCTAAATGTAAGACCAGAAACTATAAAACTCCTAGAGGTAAACATAGGCAAAACACTCTCAGACATAAATCACAGCAGGATCCTGTATGACCCACCTCCTAGAGTAATAGAAATAAAAGTAAAAGTAAGCAAATGGGACCTAATTAAACTTAAGAGCTTCTGAAAAATGATGGAAACTATAAGCAAGGTGAAAAGACAGCCTTCAGAATGGGAGAAAATGATAGCAAACTAAGCAAATGGCAAAGAATTAATCTCAAAAATATACAAGCAGCTCCTGCAGCTCAATTCCTACAAAATAAATGACCCAATAAAACAATGGGCCAAAAACTAAACAAACATTTCTCCAAAGAAGACATACAGATGGATAACAAACACATCAAAAGATGCTCAACGTCACTCATTGTCAGACAAATGCATGTCAAAACCACAGTGAGGTACATCTCATACCAGTCAGAATGCCTGCTATCCTAAAGTCTAAAAACAATAAATGCTGGAGAAGGTGAGGAGAAAAGGGAACCCTCTTACACTGTTGGTGAGAATGCAAACTAGTACAGCCACTATGGATAACAGTGTGGAGATTCCTTAAAAAACTGGAAATAGAAGTGCCATATGAGCCAGCAATCCCACTGCTGGGCATACACACCAAGGAAACCAGAATTGAAAGAGACACCTGTACCCCAATGTTCATCACAGCACTGTTTACAAC
>NW_011483806.1:4739-5110 GCF_000754665.1 Bison bison bison | reverse complement strand
CACAGGGATGACCCAGAGGGATGGTACAGGGAGGGAGGTGGGAGGGAGGGTTCAGGATGGGGAACATGTGTACACCCATGGAAGATTCATGTCAATGTATGACAAAATCAATACAATATTGTAATTAACCTCCAATTAAAATAAATAAATTTATATTAAAAAAAGAAATTTTATGATTCAAAATATCTGATCAAACATATGTACTCTCCTCCTTTCTCAACAGACTTCCCACTGGGATAAAATTTACAAGTATAAACAGGATGATACTAAATCCATAATGTGAAAAAAATAAAAAGATGAAAGATATCAACAGTTCCCATAAGACAAAAAGTAGATGTGAGCATTCTGATGGGTGAGACAGAGAGGGAGAA
>NW_011483806.1:0-486 GCF_000754665.1 Bison bison bison | reverse complement strand
CTGCTTTAGAAATCATAAAAAGAGCCTGTTCAATCAAAGACAAAAGAGACTTTTTTCATTACCCATGCAACACACCACCAAGATCCTCCTCTCTCCTCCCACTTTATCCCTCCCTCTCTCTCTCTCTTTCTCTCTCTCTCTCTCACACAGACACACACACACACACACACACACATACAGGAAGGAATACATGAGCAGGGTCCCTGAGAAGACACTGCCATCTTGTGGACTCAAGACCCTGATCAAAGAAATATATGAAACATAGATCCTTACAATGGGAACTTGTCGGGAGCCGTGTTAGGCATTACTGACAAAATGGAGGCACAGTCTCCAGCCCCCTCTCCTTATTCTACAGGCACGAATCCCAGGATGAAGGAGTTAGGCCTTGTAATTCTAACTTGTCTTTTCCTCTCCTCAGCTGAGTTGACTGAAAAGGAATATTAAGGTGCTTATTGGTCTTGAGAGGAGCATGAGAAGGCACAAAGC
>NW_011483805.1:8569-10161 GCF_000754665.1 Bison bison bison | reverse complement strand
AAAAAAGCAGGAGTAGCAATACTCATATCAGATAAAATAGACTTTAAGACAAAGGCTGTGAAAAGAGACAAAGAAGGACACTACATAATGATCAAAGGATCAGTCCAAGAAGAAGATACAACAATTATAAAATATATATGCACCTAACATAGGAGCACTGTAATATGTAAGGCAAATGCTAACAAATATGAAAGGGGAAGTTAACAATAACACAATAATAGTGGGAGACTTCAATACCCCACTCACATCTATGGATAGATCAACTAAACAGAAAATTAACAAGGAAACACAAACTTCAAATGACACAATGGATCAGTTAGACCTAATTGATATCCACAAGACATTTCACCCCAAAACAATGTATTTCACCTTTTTCTCAAGTGCACACGGAACCTTCTCCAGAATAGATCAGATCCTGGGCCATAAATCTAGCCTGGTAAATTCAAAAAAATTGAAATCATTCCAAGCATCTTTTCTGACCACAATGCAGTAAGATTAGATGTCAAATACAGGAAAAAAACTATTAAAAATTCCAACTATGGAGGCTAAACAACACGCTTCTGAATAAAAAACAAGGTGGAAGAAATCAAAAAAGAAATCAAAGTAGGCATAGAAACGAATGAAAATGAAAACACAACAACCCCAAACTATGGAACACTGTAAAAGCAGTGCTAAGGGGAAGGTTCATAGCAATACAGGCTTACCTCAGAAACAAAAAAAAGTCAATAAATGACCTAACTCTACATCTAAAGCAACTAGAAAAGGAAGAAATGAACCCCAGGGTTAGTAGAAGGAAAGAAATCTTAAAAATTAGGGCCAAAATAAATGCAAAAGAAACAAAAGAGACCATAGCAAAAATCAACAAAGCCAAAAGCTCGTTCTTTGAGAAGATAAATAAAATTGACAAACTATTAGCCAGACTCATCAAGAAACAAGGGGAGAAGAATCAAATCAACAAAATTAGAAATGAAAATGGAGAAATCACAACAGACAACATGGAAATACAAAGGATCATAAGAGACTATTATCAGCAACTATATGCCAATAAAATGGACAACTTGGAAGAAATGGACAAATTCCAGAAAAGTACAACTTTCCAAAACTGAACCAGGAAGAAATAGAAGACCGTAACAGACCTATCACAAGGATGGAAATTGAAACTGTAATCACAAATCTTCCAGCAAACAAAAGCCCAGGACCAGACAGCTTCACAGCTGAATTCTACCAAAAATTTAGAGAAGAGCTAACACTTATCTTACTCAAACTCTTCCAGAAAATTGCAGAGGAAGGTAAGCATCCAAATTCATTCTATGAGGCCATCATTACCCTAATACCAAAACCAGACAAAGATGCCACAAAAAAAGAAAACTACAGGCCAATATCACTGATGAACATAGATGCAAAAATCGTTAACAAAATTCTAGTAAATAGAATCCAACAACACATTGAAAAGATCATACATCATGACCAAGTGGGCTTTATCCCAGGAATGCAAAGATTCTTCAATATCTGCAAAACAATCAATGTAATACACCACATTAACAAATTAAAAACCATATGATTATCTCAATAGGTGCAGAGAAAGCCTTTGA
>NW_011483805.1:4981-5319 GCF_000754665.1 Bison bison bison | reverse complement strand
TCTCTAATACTATACACAAAAATAAACTCAAAATGGATTGAAGATCTAAATATAAGACTAGATATTATAAAACTCTTAGAGGAAAATATAGGCAGAACCTCTTGGATGCGAATGGCAGCAATATCTTTTTCAATCCATCTCCTATAATAATGAGAATCAAAAATAAGCAAATGGGACCTCATTAAACTCAAAAGATTTTGCATAGCAAAGGAAACCATAAACAATATGAAAAGACTACCCACAGAATGGGAGAAAATATTTGCAAACAAAGCATCCAACAAGGAATTAATCTCCAAAATATACGAGCAGCTCATGCAGCTCAATTTCCGAAAAATCAC
>NW_011483805.1:3678-4881 GCF_000754665.1 Bison bison bison | reverse complement strand
GATGCATGAGACCGGGTGCTCAGGGCTGGTGCACTGGGATGACCCAGAGGGATGGGATGGGGAGGGAGGTGGGAAGGGGGTTCAGGATGGGGAACACATGTATACCTATGGCTGATTCATGTCAATGAATGGCAAAAACCACTACAATATTGTAATTAGTCTCCAATTAAAATAAATACATTTAAAATACATTGAAAAAAAAAAAAGAAAATTTACTCAAAACAGCTCATGGATTTAAATGTATAACCTATACCTACGAAACCTTTAGGAAAAAAAGAAAACAAAACACCGTGGGAAAAATTCTTCCGGATTTAGAGTTTGGCAAAGAATTTAGACTTGACACCAAAAACACAATAAAGGAAAACAACTTCATCAAAATTAAAGTCTTTTGCTTAGCAAAAGACCCTGTGAAGAGAATGAAAAACTACAAAGTGAGAGAAGATATTATCAAGCCACATATTCAAAAAAGGACTAATATCTAGAATGTAAATGCTCTCAAAACTCAATAGTAAACAAAAAATCCAATTGGAAAATGGGAGAAATTGTGAAGACATATCACCCAAGAAGATAGCCAGATGGTAAATAAGCACATGAAAATATGTTCAACATCATTAGCCATGAGGGAATGGCAAATTAAAATCACAATTGAATACCAATACACACTTATCAGGATGACTAAATAAAAAATAATGACAATCCCAAATGCTGATGAGAAAGTGTAGAGACTGGCTTGCTCATACATCGCTGGTGGGGATGTATAATAAATTGGCACAGCCTCCTTGAAAACAATTTGGCAGTTTCTTAAAAAATTAAATACGCAACTTCCAGCAATTGCATTCCTAGGCATTTATCCCTGAGAAATGAAAACTTGTGCTCAGACAAAAACCTATAAATGAATACTTATAGAAGCTTTATTTATAATAGCTAATAACTGGAAACAACCAGGTATCTTTCTTTGGGTGAGTGTTTAAAAAAATTGTGGCTATTCTATATCATGGAATACTGCTCAGCTGCAAAAAGAAACAAACTACTGCTATATACACACCCAGCTGAATGACTTTTCAAAGAATTATGCTGAGTAAAAAAATTCCCAAAGACAAAAAAACCCCCAAAATTAATACACAGAAATCTCTTGTATTTCTACACACTAACAATGAAAAATCAGAAAGATAAATTAAGGAATCAATCCCATTCACTCTTGCA
>NW_011483805.1:0-488 GCF_000754665.1 Bison bison bison | reverse complement strand
TTCATTGAAACCACTTTGGATTATGAATTAAAATAGGAAAATTTTAAACATTTTTATTATGATACATGCTAAATAGTAAAAAATAGTTTACCTGTCAGATCGATCTCCCATTAATAAATTATAGCTTGTAAGGTTAGAAAGTAATCTTTTGCTTGAAGAGTTACCCCATTTCAGTTTGAGGCTCTGGTGCCCATAGACCACACAGTCAAGTCGTGGAGGCTCAGGTGGCAGTGGCTTGGTTTTGGTTCTTATTGATTGGCTGAAAGGGCTTAGTCCATAATGATTGATAGCTTGAATTCTGATTCTAGTTGTGAGAAAAAAAAATAAACTGTATTAATTTAGATTTAGAAAAGAAAATACATTGCTACATTTAAGTTAACCCCCTAGTAACTCTATGTAGGATATTAACTATTATATTATACTAATTGTTAGAGACAAATTTCTGAAACAAAAATCTTGAATTTGCACAGTCACTATTGACAATTCTT
>NW_011483804.1:35178-38717 GCF_000754665.1 Bison bison bison | reverse complement strand
CTTCCCTTTCACTTTTCACTGTCCTGCACTGGAGAAGGAAATGGCAACTCACTCCAGTGTTCTTGCCTGGAGAATCCCAGGGACAGGGGAGCCTGGTGGGCTGCCGTCTATGGGATCGCACAGTCGGACACGACTAAAGCGACTTAGCAGTCCAACACACCCTGTGCATCTGCAGTCGAGGGTGCCCACTTTCTACAGCATTATTTTGTTCCTGTGACGTTATGTGTTTCCCAGGTCACTGTGTTCAGCGGACCCTGGTTGGATGTGGGCCTGAATCTGCCCCCACTCACTAACCTTCTGTTGTCTCTAAGCTTCAGCTTCCTTATCTGGAAAATAAAATGAGCCCAGTGCCCAGCTTAAAGTAAAGTAAGAACTGGAATGATAAAAAAAAGTATCAATTAGGTAACATACACTTTGATGCTAACAAATAAAACATATGAAGTAACAGATCAAATACTTGATATTTTACACCAAAATATGACGCCTCCTCCTTATCTTTGGCTAAAAACACACCTTAACTTAGAAAAATCAGACACTGCTCTTTGGCATAAGATATTACCTGAGTGACATTAAGTACCTTGAATGTATACAGCACCTTCCCCTCAAATTCATGCATGAAGCACCTTAAGAAACCTAACCTGCATATTTCTCTTCTATATAGGACCGTGAAGAAAAATTTCGAATGACCAGTGAAGATACAAACAGCAACGTCTTATGGTGGGCATTTACACAAACATTAATCTTTATCTCAGTTGGAATTTTCCAAATGAAGTCCCTTAAAGACTTCTTCATAGCTAAGAAACTTGTATAAAAATAAAAAAATAAAAGCAAATAATTACCTTCTACCTTGCATAATGTTTGAGTTAATAAAATATATTCGTAAGTGTCATTATTTTCTGATTTCAAAGACATCTAAGGTTGGAACTGATGTTATAGCATTGTAACACTGATAAAATGTCCAACAGTCACGTATGAATGTGAGAGCTGGCCTACAAAGAAGGCTGAGCGCCAAAGAATTGACGCTTTCAAACTGTGGTGTTGGAGAAGACTCTTGAGAGTCCCTTGGACTGCAAGGAGATCAAACCAGTCAATCCTAAAGGAAATCAACCCTGAATATTCAGTGGAAAGACTTACGCTGAAGCTCCACTACTTTGGCCACCTGAAGCAAAGAGCCGACTCACTGGAAGCCT
This sequence comes from Bison bison bison, assembly GCF_000754665.1. Lineage (NCBI taxonomy): Eukaryota > Metazoa > Chordata > Mammalia > Artiodactyla > Bovidae > Bison > Bison bison. The sequence goes on along the minus strand of NW_011483804.1, from coordinate 37,527 downwards.
CTGATGCTGGAAAAGATTGAAGGCAGGAGAAGGAGACAACAGTGGATGAGATGGTTGGATGGCATCACCGACTCAATGGACATGAGTTTGAGCAAGCTCTGGGTGTTGGTGAAGGTCAGGGAAGCCTGGTGTGCTGCAGTCCATGGGGTCACAGAGTCCAGTCATGACCGACAGACTGAACAACAACACTGATAAAATGTCATTTTAACAATACAGCTTCTGAGTTTGACAGAATAAACACATGACCCTGTTTTTAAATTTGGACTAGATCAGCCCTGTCCAATAGAAATAAAATGTGAACCATATACATAAATTTAAAGTTTTCTGGTTGCCACATTAAACAAGGTTTTTTAAAGAGTAAAATTAACCCTAGTGACATATACTTACCCAATATATCAAATACATTACCATTTTAACATGTAATCAATACAAAATGACGAATGAGATAGTTTACTTTTCTTTCTTGATAAGAAGTCTTGGAAACTCAGGTGTATTTTGCAATCAAAGCACATCTGAACTTGGACCCAGTCCCATTTCAAGGTCCAATGGCCACAGGACGCTCCCAGCTGCAGCCTGGGACAGAGGGGTACATATTTTCCCTAAACCACTCCAGTCAGAGTCATCCTGAATCTCTGAGTCTTCCTGTTTCCCTGAAAGAAGGCCACTTTTCTCCTTTTGCACAGAGACTTCCTCTGAACTAAGTTTGTTCTGCAGGTCCCACCTGATCCCCCTCCACCTGGATCAGGGTGATGGAAACGGCTCTTCCATGGAGAGCATGGGGCATTCCATGAGGTGTGAAATAATATGAAGGTAGCTTCCCTTCATTTTCTCTCATTTTCTTTTTCCTTTGGACTGCACAGCATGTGGAATCTTGGTTCCCCAACTGGGCATGGAACCCACATCACCTGCACTGGAAGCCCAGAGTCTCAACCACTAGATGCTCAGGGAAGTCCTTCTCTAAATTCTAAATTAATTACAAGTTCCTTGCTAAGTCACTTCAGTCGTGTCCGACTCTGTGCGACCCCATAGACGGCAGCCCATCAAGCTCCCCTGTCCCTGGGATTCTCCAGGCAAGAACACTGGAGTGGTTTGCCATTTCCTTCTCCAATGCATCTAAGTGAAAAGTGAAAGGGAAGTCGCTCAGTCATGTCTGACTCTTAGCAACCCCATGGACTGCAGCCTACCAGGCTCCTCCGTCCCTGGGATTTTCCAGGCAAGAGTGGGGTGCCATTGCCTTCTCCTACAAGTTCCTTAGAAGCTACAAAAAATAGAACAGTCCTTTCCATCAGCTCTCCTATCTCTTTGTAAATGGGAAACAATCTTTTTTAGGTCAAGACTTTCCATATGCCCATGCCAGAGGCAAGCAAGGCCCTGGCCCCGCCGGGCCCATCTTCACCATGTGACCAGGTCAGCTGGTCCTGGGCCCCAGTGACACCCTACCCTGATCCACCAAGCCCTCCTGTCACCCTGTCCTGGCCCACTGATCTTTTAGAACCCCACCCCAGGGTTCCCGGCCCCTCACCTCCTGTTCCTCTGACCCCACTGGTCCCTCGTGGCCCAGGGCCCCTCCTCTCCCACTTCCAGTCTGTAGCCCTCAAGGGCTTAGTAAAAGCTTAGGTTTGGAAAAATAAATATGTCCAATTTCTAATGGACCAAGTTGGCGCTCTATATGGCGGGCATTGTTCTAGCACTTTATATTTAACCTCGTTTAAAACTCTCAAGCCATCATTTACAGCTATATATGACATAAAGTTTTATTAAGGTGATTATTATTCTTATTCTATAGCCGGCAAAATTTAGGCTTAGCGAGTTAAGGTAGGTAGACAGCAGAGGAATTGGATTTGAGCCCAGGTCTATCTATTCCAGAATCAGCTGTCATAGCCTCTTTGCTATATACTCTCTAGACCCAGAGCATTCCTTGTTTTTAAGGAGGGAGAGTGTCTTCTATGATTAGTAGAAAATTCCCTTTATATGGAGCCAAGCTTAGTCTGCCTGTGTTGTTTTGATCCATATAGTGTATACTGGGCTATTGAGGCCAAGTCCAGGATAACTTTTGTGGTGTCTCGGTTGAAATGTGGCTTCAGTTTGTAGATTGAGACAACTACAGAAATCAGACCTGGGATGGGTTGTCATTAGGTACTGAAGCCAAGCCAAAGAATATGAACAGCAGGTTGGAAAGACATAAGAAGATTCAAATAGTGAAGGCAGAGACAATCCTGAGGATCCAAAGTTCAAACTCACATCATGAAGAGACATCCATTAATGCTGAAGGCATCATCAGTAGCAAAAAGGAAATGGGCAGAGATCCAGACAAACTGTAGCAAATCATCTAAAGAAGAGGATGAGAAA
>NW_011483804.1:29819-34720 GCF_000754665.1 Bison bison bison | reverse complement strand
TTCTCACCGAGTGACTGACCTGTGATACCAGCTCACAGATGAAGGATCAGAACATCACTCCCCGCCTCGCCCCCAGACCCTCTGGAGGAAATGGCGCCCATCAGCTTGGGCAGCCGTGAGCGGGGGTCCAGCCGGTGCCAGGCTCACCCCACACTCCTCCCGGCGCGGGCCCGTGTCTGGGCCTCTCCCTTCGGGACCCTCGGTGCACGCTTGCCCCTCGCGCCCCTTCCCCAGCCCGCCTGCTCCGGCCTGGCGCGTTTCCCAGCTCGCCGCCCACCCTCGGGCTCCTCCAGGCTCCGTCTCGACGTCGGGTGGTGCCACAGGTCCGCGGGTGCTGGGCTCGCAGGTTCTGGGGGTGGGGGGGCAGAGGCGCGTGCCCAGTGGGCTGGCCGAGTCTAGATCCTGGCAGCCGGAGGACGCGGGAAGGGGGCAGGCAGCGCTCCGGGAGGAAGCAGAGCCCAGCACAGGGAGACGTGTCGGAGCAGAACAGCCACCACGGCTGGACAGAAGCAGGGCTCACGTTGGGCAGACTTGAGTCTGGGCAGCAGCTGGCCGGATTGGGGGTGCGGCTCCCCTGGCCATCCAGAGTGCCAGCAGGTTTGAGCTGAGGCTCAGGACCTCACGTGTGGAACAGAGGTGCCCGGGACAGCCGTGCAGGGAGACTCCAAAGGGTTGTGAGCACACAAGGGGCTGGTGGTCCAGACAGTGGAGTGCTGTGGGGGGGACTGGAGGGGCGGGAGGCAGGAGACACGCAAGCCTGTTCTCACCTGGGCAAGAGCGTTTTCTAAAGAAGCTGGGTGAGGCCAGGAGGAGGCTGGGGTGGGGAGAGACCGCCGAAATGTCAAACCAGGCCTCCCAGGGCAGTCAGGGCACCGGCCTTAGTGTGAGGATTACCTGCCTAAGTGCCCTGCGGAGAGGAAAGAGGGGTTGGCTGGGTGCTGGGAGGAGAGAGGGAGGGCTGGGGTGGAGCTTAGGGGGTCTTTGGGAGGGCAGGAGCCCTCTCGGAGGCAGTGGGTGGGAGAGGAGGGCGAGCCCTCCCTTGGAAGACTAGGCCTGGGGTGGGGAAGGGGAGGCATCCCGCCAAGACACAGGAAGTGGGCCGAGCCCATCAGCCCTGGTGTGGGCAGGGGGAGAGAGGCACGCCTAATGGGGCCTCTTTCTCAGGCGATGACTGTGGAGGGGACAGCCCTGGGATTGGGCCATTGATGCTGCCTAGGAGGACTTGGGCCAGTCGGGTGTGGACACCTGGCCTCCCAGGTGCCTGGTGGAGAAACCGAGATCAGAGGCTGTGAGTTCTGGGCAGGGCCAGAGAGGAGCTGGCAGCGACGGGGCTGAAGAGGGACCGCTTTGGGGTCCAGGGCCAGGCGGTGGAGGAAGGGCAGGGGGGAGTGGGTGGGAGGAGGCCGAGCATGGGCGGGGCGGCAGGGTGGCCAGGGGTCGAGCCGCCTCGGCTCTCAGCTCCCAGCGCGGTCTGGCCCTCGCAGGAGCCCTGCTGCCAAGGCCGAGGGGCAGAGCAAAACCCTGGAACTGTCAGGTCAGGGGGAGCTTTCATTTTGTAGTGCTTAAAATTTTCAGCTAAGTTATCCCTATTTTATTCCTATAAAATATGCTTGTGGGAAATAACGTGGGCTGATCTAAGTTTAAGTGCTGTAGATCTGTGTGGCCACTGTTTTGGAGCATATTTAGAAAATAAGAAAAATTGTCACTGTGTAATTCTTTTCAACTATGTGCATGCCCCAGGCTTGTCCACGGTAAGTCCTATGATCCTGTATACTTTTAAAAGAAGTACTATAATTTAAGGTCTGCATTTATATGTGTTTAAAGGCACTATTCACTGTAATAAAGTTTGCTTTCTTTTGTAGGTAAAAGGGATGAATGCTTGATTTGTAAAGTTGCTTGTCGTACAGTTCTACTTTCAAAACATGTAAGTTGAAGTCTATAGTATGTTAATATTAACCAGTGATTCTTTTTAAGTATCGTTCAATTTTTACTCAGTTGTGGTGTCTACAACTTCTGTTGATTTGCTTGGTGTGCTAGGAGATCGTGCAGACTTTCTGTATAAAGTCCACTAGTGGTTCTGAATACCTCATACGGCTGTCTCCTCACCAGAGCCTGAGCGCTGCTGGGGGGCGCCGGCTCCTGCAGCTCCTCACGGTGGTGGGGTTGGTCTCCCTGGGGTCCATTCTAGTTAAGAGGGTTGAGGGAGTAAAGTTGATCCCTTCAAGTTTAGGTTCCAAGATGTGTATTTGATCTAATGTTTAATCTGTAAAAGTTCTTTTTCTGATTACAAACATAAAATTACCTCAAACCTCAAACCTAACAGAAAACCATAACAGAACGCGAAAGTCTCCAACTCCTGCTTCCCAAGAACAACAGCCAGGAGTGTGGGCCCTGCTCTGGGTGTCGGTGGGATTCTAACAAAGTGGTGTTTCCCAGTTGATGTTCCAAAGTGTATACACCCACATTCTCTGAAAATGACTTCCTGGCGTGATAGGAAAAAACCTTTCATTTTTTTCAGTTTTTTACTATTTCAGTCTTAAAATGAACATTTTTTTTTTTTTGCCACAGTTCTGCATACTTGTAAGAATATTTCTGGAACATAAATTCCTAGAAGTGGGGGAAAGTGAGGCCTGATGGGGTGGGAGGGTGTCTCCCTAACCATCACAAACAAAAAAGAGAGAGAGACACAGGGGCATTGAGAACCCAAGTCTGACTGATTCCAAAGCCAGCCAGGGCTCTTAGCCACCACACTGCCTTCAAAATAGAGGGCATTACTTCGCTAAACCTCCTCCACTGAGTGCTTCTCAAATGTGTTTGCAACAGAACCCTTTTTCAAGCAACACATATTAATATCCCACGGTCCACACTTGGAGGAACTGTTCTCCCGTATAAACTTCTAGGGAGTAACCAGTGTGTCTTAGCTTGAGCCCAGCTCTGGAGTCCAGCAGACCCAGAGCAGATTCTCGTCCTAGCTGTGGGCTCCTGGAAAAGTCTCTTTCCCGTCTACTCTGGGGCCCTCATTGCATTGTTGAAAAGATTAAATGAAATGACACTCAGACTTTTTCTATTAATATTTCCTCCTCTGTGCATGGGGCGTGCAGTCGCCCCTTCTGTGCCACTGGGGGTCCCCATCCGTTCCCCTCAGGGAAGCCCTGGGCTGTGGCAGGTCAGCACTGACGCCCTCGCCTGTCCCAAGGCCTGGGAAGGTCTCCTTGTGGGGCCTGGTCCTCTGTGGGCGTCAGTCCGGTCTCCATCACTGGGGTCCCTGCCTGCTGTGTGTAGGGCTCACCGGGGCCCGTGGAGATGGGGGCAGCCTTCTGTCTTGTTTCCTTTGAAGTACGGGGCTCGGGGTGTTGGGTGTTGTCCAGGGTCTCGGGTGGAGATCCGAGTCGGGGGCTCGCGTGTACTCGAGTGCCTGCAGCAAGTCCCCTGGCCCGCCGGCACCCTTCCCAGCCCCTGCTCTGAGCGGAGTCTGGGGCCGCTTCCCCTGTAGCTGCCCCCACCCGCAAAGCAGCTGCCCGCCTCTCCAATGAAGTGGCCGCCCCCTCCCCACCACAAGGTCCTCCAGCAGCTCCTGGGGCCCTGGCCCTTCGGGTGTTTCCTGGCTTCTGCAGGCCTCTCTCCCCGGGTGCAGCATGACTGTCACTCCAGTGGGGATGGGCCCGTGTGTGTCCTTGTCCGTGCACCTGTGTCTCTGGTGCTGGCGTGGGGGAGAGGACAGGCAGGCGTGCCTGCAGGGGGTGTGCCAGTGGGCAGGTGCCAGTTCATGCACCCTCTTGTCACATTTACGCCAAAGTAGCTCAACACATACTTGTGAGAGTTAGAGATTGTGCCGGTTGCTCTTCCTGCTTCTGATTCCACCGTTTGCTTTGTACCCGGCTGCCCCAACCCCAGCCGCCCGAAACTCCTCAGCACCACCCTTGGTCAGCAGCCCTTGGTCCCCTAGGAGGTGGCGCTGCCCCTCGCCCGCACCATGGCGTCCTCGGGGCCCCGGAAGCTGCTGAGATGGTGTCCTGGCTGGTCTCGGCCCTAAGGCACATGGCCCTCTGGACCCTGGAGGCAGTGTCGGCAGAAGCAGCCCTTTCTCTTTCAGACGGACCCCAACATCCAGGCGCTCTTCATGGGCGTGGACAGCCTGTGCATGAAGTACGCCAAGGAGACCTCCCAGGTAAGTCCCCAGGCCCTGGAGGTGGGGTGGGAGCCCAGTCTGCGCCCGCCCCCACTGTGGGAAGGCTGGGCACCGCTCCCGTGTCTCAGGGCGTGAGACACAGCGGCTGCTTGGTCAGGACGCCCATGCTGCCTAGGGGATTGAGGGCTGGGCCTCAGCTCTGGGTCTGGAAAGTGGGCTGGGGGCGTCCAGACACTGGGCAAGGGGGCTGCCTCTTCACGCTGTGTCTCCTGACACCCTCCCTGACCCCTCGTCGTGCCCGCGCATCCTGTCCTGACCCCTCGTCGTGCCCGCGTGTCCTCTCCTGACCCCTCCTCGTGCCCGCGCGTCCTCTCCTGACCACTCATGCCCGCGTGTCCATTCCTGACCCCTCCTCGTGCCCGCGCATCCTCTCCTGACCACTCATGCCCACGTGTCCATTCCTGACCCCTCCTCGTGCCCGCACGTCCTCTCCTGACCCCTCCTCTTGCCCACACGTCCTCCTCTGACCCCTCCTTGTGCCTGCGCGTCCTCTCCTGACTTCTCGTGCCTGCGCGTCCTCTCCTGACCCCTCGTGCCCACGCGTCCTCTCCTGACCCCTCGTGCCCGCGTGCCCTCTCCTGACCCCTCCTCTTGCCCGCATGTCCTCCTCTGACCCCGCCTTGTGCCTGCGTGTCTTCTTCTCCTGACTTCTCGTGCCTGCACGTCCTCTCCTGACCCCTCGTGCCCGCGTGCCCTCTCCTGACCCCTCCTC
>NW_011483804.1:19440-29627 GCF_000754665.1 Bison bison bison | reverse complement strand
TCCTGCCCTCTCGTGGCCGCGTGTCCTCTCCTGACCCGTCCTTGTGCCTATGCGCCCTCTCCTGAGCTCTCGTGCCTGCGCGCCCTCTAGTGACACCTCCTCGTGCCTGCATGCCCTCTCGTGACCCCTCCTCATGCCTGCGCGCCCTCTCCTGACCCCTCCTCGTGCCTGCACGTCCTCTCCTGACCCCTCATGCCTGCGCGTCCTGTCCTGACTTCTCTTGCCTGCACGTCCCCTCCTGACCCCTCAGCACAGACACCCTCCACCTGTGCCGCTCCCAGACCATAACCTGGCCCGAGGACACGCGTTCTCCCACCTCCCAGGCTCCAGGGCGGCATGGCCATGGTCAGCTCCTCCTCGGCTTCCTTCGAGTCCCAGGGTGGGCTGCTGCTGGGCACGGCCTGCAGACTTTGTGCGAGTGTCATCAAGTCTCATTCCTGTCTCACTCCAGCTGGGGGCTCAAGCCCTTTTTTGTTTTGTTTGTTGGTCAGGCCGACACTGAGTCCCAGAGGCTGGCCCCCACCCAGGGCAGGTGGCGCGTGGCTGCGCCCGAGCACACCCGAAGCCCTTGCCCGCAGTGGGGCTGCTGCCACCTGATGCTCAGGGACCACCCCCTGCCCGGCCTCTTGCCCACGGTCAGCTTTGCCCATGACCCTGTTCCTGCTGTGGCCTCACCTGTCCTGATGCGTCTGAATCACGGAGCCCTGCGTGCTTGTCCTCACCAAGGTCCCCCTTGGAAGCAGCCTGCCCGTGGGCCTTGCTGGGCTCAGTGCCTCGGGTGGGGTTCCCCGTGACTGGCTCCCAGACGCTGCTGAGCAGGAGCCCAGGGCCACACCCAGAAGCGCTGCTGCTCCTCAATTTGGGCCCTGCTCCGAGGCGCGCACTCAGAGGTCAGCTTCGGACATCGATCTCTCTTGCCCTGAGCTTGGGACCCTCGGGAGAAGTGAGCTGAGAGAGGTGACTGTCACCTTGTCTTGCTTCGGTGACAGGAAGGCAGCTTTAGACCTGTTCAGACCCCTCCCAGGGGCATGGCCCTCACCTCCAGTCCCACCTGGGAGGTAGAGGGAGAGGCAGGAACAGTCCCGGGCTGACGAGTGAGGACTGGGTGCCTGCCTGCGAGGGCCCTGGCGGGGGCAGCAGAAGTAAGGACCATCGGTGTGATCTGGAGCCTTCCTGGGACGGGGCCTCGGGAGCTGTGAGGACTCATGCAGTGGCAGCCCTGGGTGCACTCGCATCACCCTCTCCACGGGCGGGCACTCCAGGCAGAGCCTGTGTCCACTGCCCCTCCTGTGGGTGGAGACGCACATCCCTTGTCCCGTGGGGTGGGTCCCCGACGGCAAGGGCTCTGAACCCCTCTGATGAGGCAGCAGCTAGAACGGCAGGGGCTCTGGCAGGGTGTTTGCCCTCCACCTGCGGCTTCCCCCGCTCCAAGGCGGTCAGCCTATTTGCACAGAAGGACGTCTTCCCTCCATCTGGACCGGACCAGTGAGCCCTGGGAGCATGCCCTGCCGTGTGCACGCCTGGGGGCAGAGCCCTGGTGGCAGGGAGTGACTGGGGGGCATTTACATGGTGTTGCCTCAACCAGCTTGCTCAGTACTGTCTCCGCTGTCTCTCAGCTGTGCAGAGATGACAACAAGAATTAGGCCCAAACAGTTCAGTTCAGTGTTTCAGGAGGGTGCGTGTCATGTGAAAACCCCAAGGTTGCAGAATATCTCTCTCTGGGGCCTTCCCTGGTGGTCCAGTGCCTAAGACTCTGCGATCCCAGTGCAGGGGCCTGGCTTTGATCCCTGGTCAGGGAACTAGACCCCGCATGCTGTCCCTGTGGATTCTGAATCCTATAAGGATGGAAAAACCCTGCATGCCACCACCAAGACCAGGCACAGCCAGATAAATACATGAACGAACAGCTCCCCCTTCCCACAAGTGAGTCAGTCATTCTCTCCTAACATCCGTCGGTGCCTCCAGGAACAGTCCAGGCTCTGCTCCATAGACATGGAGGTTGGGGCTCAGAATAGGAGACCAAGGGTGGTGCTGGTTTCAGGCACTGTTGGCCTTGACCAGCTGGCTAGTAAAGGTCACTGGGCTCTCAGAGCAGTGTGGCCCTGCCAGCCGGCCTGGTGGCATCCCTGCCCAGTGAAGTCCTGGTCGGGGGGCTACTGTGATCCAGTGGCTGCTACCTGACGGATGGCACGTGGTGTGTGTGGGTTGTGTCCTGTCCTAAGTCCTGAGCACCACTGAAGCCACATGGAAGGGAGGCAGAGCAGCCATCACGCCCACGTGGTCTTCACGTGAAACCCATGGCACTCACCACTTCTGGGTGGAGCTCGCCCGGCCACGGCTGCCCACTGAGCCTGGGGTCTGCTGGCTTCCGCTCTGGCTGCCGGGCAGCAGGGGGGCAGTGTCTGGGGAGGAGCTGGGGCTTCGGGAAGCCCCTGGCCTCAGCCTCTGCAGCAGCTGATACATGTTGTCTTCTCAGATCTCAGAATTTCAAGAAAAGCACAGGAGGAGACTGTTAGCCTTCTATGGAGAAAAGGTAACTCCAGTCAGCAGGCCACAAGGAGCGAGGTGGCTGTGTTACCCCATCCTGGCATGGGCCACTGGGTGGTGTTTGTCTGCAAACGCTCAGACCGCTGCACGGTTCCTCTCTGAGGTCAGCCATGCAGCCACCTGGGGACCCAACTGTGGTTTCACCTCCACCTTGGGCATCAGTAGAGACCCATGATCACCCCACAGTTTCTGTGGTGCTTTTTCATAAATGTGAGCATAAAGTTGTTCTGGCCGATCTTCACAAAAGGAGGTTTAGTGCCCATTTGCTTATCCCCAAAGCATCCTCCTCACTTGGTTTTGAAACTCAAAAGAAGGAAAGTAAAGCTTTAGTGAAAACAGATGTGGAGCTTCAGCTGTGACTTGGGTTGAAGCCTCCTATTGGGCCGTGTGGGTGGAGAGGAGCAGTGGGTGGGCATCGGGAGGCGCTCTGCCCGAAGGGCGCTCCGTGGTTTGGTTTGGAGCGGTGCTGGGCTGGGCTTTGCACTTCCTGGAGAGATTCCTAGAGCCGGTTTCCGACACACCTGGTGACCTGCTGCTGCTGCTGAGTTGCTTCAGTCGTACCCGACCCTGTGTGACCTCAGAGACGGCAGCCCACCAGGCTCCCCCGTCCCTGGGATTTTCCAGGCAAGAACGCTGGAGTGGGCTGCCATTTCCTTCTCCCGTGCATGAAAGTGAAAAGTAAAAGTGAAATGGATTTGGTACAAATTCTTAGAAAAAGTGCAAGGGCCACGGTCATGTCACTTGCATTCTGATTCCTGGTTTAAGAACTTGAGAATTCTCTTGTTACCTCTAAATTGTCACCTGGCCTGTGTGGTAACGGGAAGTCACTCGATTGTGTTCAGATTTCTCAGTTGGAGGAGTCCCTCAGGAAGTCGACGCTGCGGGTGGAGCAGCTGCAAAGGTGAGTCCTGGGGGGCGCGTGGCGGGGAGGGGGCGCACAGCGGGTGGGAAGGCCTGGTGTCTCCAGATTCAAGTCTGCCTGTTTGCCTCGGTCTCCAGGTGGGGTGTTTCTGGCGTGGTGGGTTCTGGGCCAGGCCCCCCCTCTGACCACTTCACTCCACTTGCACTGGTGTGGCTTGCGTCTCCTTCCAGGAGGGACCTGTGCCCCCCGCCTCCACAGCTGGCACCCTCACCCCAGACCACGCTTGCCCGGGTCTTCCCACCTGCCCCAGTGGTGTGTCTGCTTCTGGCTCTGTCTCAGGGACCGTGGACGCTTGTCCACCCCACACACCAGCACCCAACTTGTTTCACGAGGTCACCTGGAAGCAGGCACGAGTGTCCTTTGGGAGCTGGGCCCAGCAGCCGGTCCTGCTCAGCAGGCTTCTAGGGAGTGCCCACTGTGTTCTTGCGGAGAAGGCGATGGCACCCCACTCCAGTACTCTTGCCTGGAAAATCCCATGGATGGAAGAGCCTGGTGGGCTGCTGTCTGTGGGGTCGCACAGAGTCGGACACGACTGAAGCGACTTAGCAGGCAAGCAAGCAGGCACTGTGTTCTCAGCGCTGCCTGCTGTGGGTTCTGGGGACTCAGGGGAGCCCCTCTGGGGTGGACCAGGCCCGTGCAGGTTCCCGAGGTGAGGAGGGGCCAGGGCGTGTCATGGAGAAATGGGTCATTTCTGTTTTCCTTACTTCAGATTGGAAGGAATTAGCTGGATGTAAACGTTTGCGACTCAATAATGCCTTTTCTCCATCTGTTTAGGGTGAGGTCGTCACAGCAAACAGCTTTCAGCACAGGAAACACTACAGCTTCAAGTAAGTGAAGTGAGGCCTGGAAGGGGGAGGGTGGCGGAGGTGCCGGGTGCGCCTGAGGCTCCAGCACTGGGCCTCTCGTCACAGCACCCTCAGCAAAGCCGAGCGGACCTCTTCTGTTCCAGCCCCGTGGCTCGTCAGCCTCTGAGAGGTCTGCACCCTCAGCCCCCGCCCCCAGCGCAGGCACTGGGCACAGGTGCCCCCTCGCCGCTCACTCCCATCCCCAAGCAGAGGGCTGGGCCCTTCCCTGACTGGGATGGGAGGGCTGGGTGGGCTGGGCCGCTGGCAGCCTCTGGGACCTAAAGCCCCTGGGGGAGTGTTTTTCTTGGAAGGTTGCACTTGGGCCCCTGGGCAGCAAGGCTGATGGGATGCCCTGGCTATGCCCGCAGGCCACACCCCCGTTCCCAGCTCTTCAGAAAGTAGGGAGCAAGGCCCTCCTCCCAGCTGCCCTGTGCACCTGCGGGAAGGCCTGGCCCTGTCCCCACCAGCCTGGAGCAGCTTAATTAGGGAGTGGGCGTGGCCAAGCGCTACACACGTGAAACACGTGGGCTGGGCGGTGCGGTGGACAGAGACAGTGGTCCCGCCCCGGACGTCCGGCAGGAGGTGGAGGAGCCCTGGGACAGTGCAGGTGGCGAGGAGGAGCCCAGAGGGGACGACCTTCCCGGGAAGGATGGGGGCTGGAGACAGGAGGCCCGTTCCAGCCACACGGCGGGCGCCTCTGTGTCCGTGGGCAAGTGTGTCTGCTTTATGGGCTTTGCTGGCCTGGGCAGGGCTGTGATCACCGCACTCTGGGAGTGCTGAGCAGCTGTAGGGAGGGGGCCTGCAGGGGCTCGTGTGTGCACATCTGCACATGTGCGTGCATACGTGTTTCTGTTACTTGAGTGCAGTCAGCCCGTGACTGGCTTGCTGTCTGTGTAACAGGGTAGAGTCCATGGAAGTTGACCTCATGCCCTCTCCGAGGAGAAAGGTGAGTGCACTGACATCACGCGTGTGGTCCCAGGCACTTTGCATGGATGGTATTTCCCAGCGTAGATAGCTGTCCCATGGCCCACGCGCAGAGGCGGCTGGTCGCCAGGCGGCTCCAAGGAGAGGCCTGGTGGGGAGGGCCCCTCTCTCGCTGGCCTGGTGGCCTCGTGACGCCTCAGTTCCTGCTGCTGCCGCGCTCACGCCCCCTCCAGCCTGGGCAGCGGCAGTGCCCACTGGATGCCCTGCGCCTGCAAAGTCTTCCTGTGTACCGTCATGGACCCTCCTGCGAACAGAGGGCCCGGGCCTGTGAGGAGAGACGACGCTCGGATTCTGCCTGACAGGAGCAGTTTTGTCCCTGTGCTGTGACTGACTTCTCAGAGTCGGCCTGTGCCGGACACGGGGCACCAAGTGCAGGACAGGCCAGAGGTGGGGGTGGGAGCAGGGGGCCAGAGGGCCCGGGAGGGGCCAAATCAGAGGGGCTCTGAGCACAGCGGCCGCGGGAAAGCCGTGAGGAGGGGCCTGCTCACAGCCAGCCACACTGCAGCCTTGGCGGTGAGCGAGGGTCATGCGGAGCCAGCCCGGCCGTCCCGCGGATGCCGGGAGCGGTCCTCTCGGGCTCTGCGAGGTGTCAACCTGCCCTGGGTGGGCGGGGGCTGGAGCCCAGAGGCGGGGAGGTGCTCCCGTGGGTGGACACTGGGTTGCTGGGCAGTGTGACCCCACTTGCAGAGTGTTAGGAGTCCCTCCGAGGCTGTCATCCTGCCAGCAGAGGTGAGGCTGGGGTGGGGGCATTGGCAGAGGGGGCCCTGGATTGAGGCCGCCAACAGCTGGCACTCACCACGTGATGGTGGAGCGAAGGAGCCCTGTGGTGCCAGGCACGGGAGCGGGGCGAGGGTGCAGCAGGTACACCGGGGGTGGTGGCTGGCGGGCAGCAGCAGTAGTGCCAGGCTCAGGCTCCTGGCCCCCACCAGCTGTGTGCCCCCCACCAGGCCCCACCGCACAGTGGGAGGGCTCGGGGCATTGGGGTGGGGTGGGGCCCCGCCTGGCGGGTGCGCAGTGCAGAGCGGGCCTGCCCTCACTGCCGCCTGCCAGCATCTGTCAGCATCTGGATTTCGAGGTGACAAGACGCTCCCAAAGTGAGGATTACTCAGGATTTTCAAATTCCTAATGTCAGCCAAGAACTTCGTTTACTTTTCCTCTTGTGAGATCCTTAAAGTCGCCAGTGGAGCCTTCATCCACTCACCACCTGGGCCCCTGGGGCTGCAGGCGCAAAGCCGCCAGCGGCCGTGTTCTCGCACACAACGTTGACGTGTGTCAGGGAGATGTGACTGAGGATCTGTGTTCTTAGCAAACAGGGACAGTCTCTGCTCCTGAGCCAGTCTGGAGCGTCAGCGGTTGTTTTCTCTTTACGAGGCAGCCTGAGGTCACCACTGGCCCCCCGAGGATCTCCCTGCTCAGCCCACCTCGGGACGGACGCATGGGTAAGTGGAGACGCCTCGCCTCGCCCAGACCGCACGCACTGCAGGGCCTACCCTGCCCCAAAGCGGGCCACTCCTGCAGGCCCAGCTGAGGGTGCCAGCCCTGCTGTCCTGTCTCCGGGCACAGACATTCCAGTGCCGTTGTGCCTCCTGGCGGCTGTCGGCATGGCCGCGGGTGAGCGCTCGGCCCTTCCTGGGGTCAGCGTGAGCACCAGGCTGAGGCTCAGGCTCACGCTCAATCCCTCTCTGGAAGTTCCCTCGGTGTCGGTGTCGCGGTGGTGAAAACGCACACGCTTGAGCCGAGCGCGGACTCCTCCCGCCTCGGGGCCTTGGCTCTCTCTCGCGTGGCTGGTTCCCTCGGCGTCGGTGTCGCTGTGGTGGAAACGCACACGCTTGAGCCGAGCGCGGACTCCTCCCGCCCCGGGGCCTTGGCTCTCTCGCGTGGCTGTCGCATCTCTGCCCTTGGTTTTCCGTCCTCTCGCTGAGGCCGAGGTCCTGAGCATCACCCCTGAAGTGTAGGTGTTCTGTGCTGCCTCGTCCAGGGCCTGTTGGTGCCACCCTGGCACCTGAGCACCTGGCTGGCGCTTGATTTCCTTCTGCCCAGCCTCAGAAGGGAACCGTGCGTGCAGGTCAGGGCTGCGCCTTCCTGTCTCCCTGCCCGCGCTCTCCTGGGATCTCAGGCCGTCAGTCACTCCCGGGCGCTTCCTCGCCTCCTGCCCGCCTCCATCCTGTGCAGCTGGCATGTCCACCGGTCAGGGTTCCAGCCGCTTGTTCCGTGGACGCAGCACCTCTCAGCCCCTGTGAAGCCTCCTCTCCCCCGTTCTCAAGCACTGCCTGCTTCCTGCTGACCCGTTCCGTTGGTGACCGAGGCAGCCTTCCCTCTGGGCAATGGGCATTCTGGGCCCCCACCTTGGCATTGCCCTGCAGGGGTCGGTCTCACACTAGTGTCTGCAGGCCCAAGGCACCGAGCCTGCTGCTAGGGGCGCCTTCCCCTTGGGAACCCGGGGCCTGGCGGATGGTGACTGCAGCTCCCCGCTGCGGATCACAGCAGGACCTTGTTTCTTCTGTTCTATCCGTGTCTTGTCAGAGTCCATAATGGAAAAGAATAGATTAATGTGTAACTGAGACACACATCATACGCTTAGAACTAGACAACATTGTGAGTAAACTGTACTTCAGTTTTTAAAAAACAAGGGAAAGGACCGTTTTAAATCTGGAGGAATGGAAGCATTAAGAAGGCATTTAGAGGGCAACAGAGGCCGACGGGCGGAGAGCACTGAGGCGGAGAGCAGACGGCTGGGCGGCGGGAGCAGGCGCGCACCGGCCCCTCCCATCCCGCGCTGAGCAGCGGGTCTGCCAGTAAGAGGCGACCCCACCCCCGAGACGCGCTCCAGCGGCAGCGCAGACGCGGTCCGGGTGAAAGGAGTGAGCCCGCGGGATGACGCCGAGAAACCGACCAGCAGCGGGGTAGCCTCCTGGTGATGGGACCGCAGCGCTCACGAAGGTGTGCACACCAGGCCGCGGCGCAGGTGCCCGAAGCAAAGGCTGGCGGGTGCCGGGAAGAGTCGAGTGCATTCCGGGAGCACGCGCTCCTGCTCAGAGGCGGAGACAGACAGTGAAGTGGACACGCAGCGTGGGCCTTGGACAGTGTCTGGTGTGAGTGCCCGCCAGAGCAGAGACCTGCGCCTGCTGTGCGCTGTCTGCGGGGGACCTGCCTCGTGCCCGCAGGTGCAGACAGGCTGAGACACAACTCAGGTGCCTCTGCAAGCAGCATCCTCCCCGCAGCAGGCGCCCGTGCACCCAGAGGGCAGGGCCCCTTCTGGACGGTTCAAGTCGGCTTGTCAGACACAGTCGTTAGTGCAGACGCCCTCAAGCGCGTCAGGCCAAAACCACAGAGTTTTAAAAGGAATCATCCCTTCAGCACTTATATGGACGTTCACTGTTGGTGATTGATGGAACTACTAGGCAAGTGACACTAAGGTCAGCACCACTTACCTGATAAGCACTGTGCCCCCCGCAGTGGCGGGGCGCAGAGGGGCTTCCCAAGGTCAGCTTGGACATTCTGTGAAGAGGACCTTGCAGTGGGGTGTGAGACAGGCCCTGACACTTGGGAAGAACTGTTTACACGGAGGGTATTTTGGGGCCAAAGTGGAATTAAGTTGGAAATCAGCAACAGAAAAAAAAAATAAGAATAAAATATTTGAAAACAATTATAACTACCTTATGGATCAAAGGAAAAACACAAAGCCTTTGACCGTGTGGATCACAACAAACTGTGGAAAATTCTTCAAGAGATGGGAATGCCAGACCACCTTACTTGTCTCGTGAGAAACCTGTATGCAAGTCCAGAAGCAACAGTTAGAACTGGACATAAAACAATGGACTGGCTCAAAATTGGGAAAGGAGTACATCAAGGCTGTATATTGTTACCCTGCTTATTTAACTTCTGTGCAGAGTACATTATGTGAAATGCCGGGCTGGATGAAGCAAAGGCTGAAATCAAGATTGGCGGGAGAAATAGCAATAACCTTAGATATGCCACCCTAATGGCAGAACTATACCGACTATACAGTGGAGGTGAGAAATAGATTTAAGGGACTAGATCTGATAGACAGAGTGCCTGATGAACTATGGACTGAGGTCCGTGACATTGTACAGGAGACAGGAATCAAAACCATCCCCAAGAAAAAGAAATGCAAAAAAAGCAAAATGGCTGTCTGAGAAGGCCTTACAAATAGCTGTGAAAAGAATGGAAGCGAAAAGCAAAGGAGAAAAGGAAAGATATACCCATTTGAGTGCAGAGTTCCAAAGAATAGCAAGGAGAGATAAGGAGATAAAGAGATAAGGAGAGATCACTTCCTCAGTGATCAATGCAAAGAAATAGAGGGAAACAATAGAATGGGAAAGACTAGAGATCTCTTCAAGAAAAGTACTCTTGCTTGGAGAATCCCATGGACGGAGGAGTCTGTTAGGCTGCAGTCCATGGGGTTGCTAAGAGTCGGACGCGACTGAGCGACTTCACTTTCACTTTTCACTTTCATGCATTGGAGAAGGAAATGGCAGCCCACTCCAGTGTTCCTGCCTGGAGAATCCCAGGGACGGGGGAGCCTGGTGGGCTGCCGTCTATGGGGTCGCACAGAGTCGGACACGACTAAAGTGACTTAGCATAGCATAGCATAGCATAGCAAGGGAATGTTTCATGCAAAGGTGGGCTCAATAAAGGACAGAAATGGTAGGGACCTAACAGAAACAGAAGATATTAAGAAGAGGTGGCAAGAATACACAGAAGAACTGTACAAAAAAGATCTTCACGACCCAGATAATCACGATGGTGTGGTCACTCACCTACAGCCAGACATCCTGGAATGTGAAGTCAAGTGGGCCTTAGGAAGTATCACTAGAACAAAGCTAGTGGAGGTGATAATTCCAGTTGAGCTATTTCAAATCCTGAAA
>NW_011483804.1:18152-19279 GCF_000754665.1 Bison bison bison | reverse complement strand
TGAAAGATGATGCTATGAAAGTGCTGCACTCAATATGCCAGCAAATTTGGAAAACTCAGCAGTGGCCACAGGACTGGAAAAGGTCAGTTTTCATTCCAATCCCAAAGAAAGACAATGCCAAAGAATGCTCAAACTACCGCACAATTGCACTCATCTCACATGCTAGTAAAGTAATGCTCAAAATTCTCCCAAGCCAGGCTTCAGCAAAACGTGAACCATGAACTTCCAGATGTTCAAGCTGGTTTTAGAAAAGGCAGAGGAAGCAGAGATCAAATTGCCAACATCTGCTGGAACATGGAAAAAGCAGGAGAGTTCCAGAAAAACATCTATTTCTGCCTTATTGACTATGCCAAAGTCTTTGATTGTGTGGATCACAATAAAATGTGGAAAATTCTGAAAGAGATGGGAGTATCAGACCACCTGACCTGCCTCTTGAGAAACCTGTATGCAAGTCAGGAAGCAACAGTTAGAACTGGACATGGAACAACAGACTGGTTCCAAATAGGAAAAGGGGTACGTGAAGGCTGTATCTTGTCACCCTGCTTATTTAACTTCTATGCAGAGTACATCATGAGAAACCCTGGGCTGGAAGAAGCACAAGCTGGAATCAAGATTGCTGGGAGAAATATCAATAACCTCAGATATGCAGATGACACCACCCTTATGGAAGAAAGTGAAGAAGAACTAAAGAGCCTCTTGATGAAAGTGAAACAGAGTGAAAAAGCTTAAAGCTCAACATTCAGAAAACTAAGATCATGGCATCCGGTCCCATCACTTCATGGCAGATAGATGGGGAAACAGTGGAAACAGTGGATGACTTTATTTTTCTGGGCTCCAAAATCACTGCAGATGGTGATTGCAGCCATGAAATTAAAAGACGCTTATTCCTTGGAAGGAAATTTATGACCAACCTAGATAGCATATTCAAAAGCAGAGACATTATTTTGTCAACAAAGGTCCATCTTGTCAAGTCTATGGTTTTTCCAGTGGTCATGTATGGATATGAGAGTTGGACTATAAAGAAAGCTGAGTGTCAAAGAATTGGTGCTTTTGAACTGTGGTGTTGGAGAAGACTCTTGAGGGTCCCTTGGACCTCAAGGAGATCCAACCAGTCCATCCTAAAGGAG
>NW_011483804.1:9064-18052 GCF_000754665.1 Bison bison bison | reverse complement strand
ACTTTGGCCACCTGATGCGAAGAGCCGACTCATTGGAAAAGACCCTGATGCTGGGAAAGATTGAAGGCAGGAGGAGAAGGGGAAGACAGAAGATGAGATGGTTGGATGGCATTACCGACTCAACGGACAGGGGTTTGGGTGGACTCCGAGAGTTGGTGATGGACAGGGAGGCCTGGCATGCTGCGGTTCATGGGGTCGCAAAGAGTCGGACACAACTGAGCGACTAAAATGAACTGAATGGCAGAAAGTGAAAAGAAACTGATGAGGGTGAACGAGGAGAGTGAAAAACCCGGCTTCACTCAACATTCAAAAAACAAAGATTGTGCCATCTGGTCTCATTATTTCATGGCAAATAGATGGAGAGGCAATGGAAACAGTGGCAGATTTTATTTTGTTGGGCTCGAAAATCACTGCAGGTGGTAAGTATAACTGACATTAAAAGATGTTCCTTGGCTGGTGCTCCAGGTGTGAGAGTCAGGTCGGACCGCCCAGCCTGCAAGGCGCTGTGCTGTCCTGGCGCCAGCCTGAGGACCCTGAAACTACCATTCCCCCGCTGGGCAGCGCCATGAACGGAGCGGGTATTCCAGCAGGACTGAATTTGGAGAAGGTAGCGGCTCTGCTTCAGAAACTGAATTCCGACGCTCAGTTCGTACTGGCCCAGAATGTCAGCACCACTCACAACCTGCTGGACATCTGTCTGAAGAGGGCCAGGGTCCAGGGTACTCAGCATGTGTTCCAGCACGCCATGCACCAGAACGGCAAGACCGTCACTGACCAGAAGAGTTCAGGGCGATGCTGGATCTTTTCTTGTCTGAATGTTATGAGACTTGCATTCATGAGAAAATTCAATATTGAAGAATTTGAATTTAGTCAGTCTTACCTCTTTTTCTGGGACAAGGTTGAACGCTGTTATTCTTAAATGCTTTTGTGGACACAGCTCAGAAAAAGGAGCCTGAGGATGGTAGGCTGGTGCAGTATTTGCTTATGAATCCTACCAATGATGGAGGACAATGGGATATGCTTGTCATATTGTTGAAAAATATGGTGTTATCCCTAAGAAGTGCTTCCCTGAAACTTACACCACAGAGGCAACCAGAAGGATGAATGATATTCTGGATCACAAGATGAGAGAATTCTGCATACGACTACGGAACCTGGTACACACTGGTGCAACCAAAGAAGAAATCTCAGCCACACAGGACTCCATGATGGAGGAGATATTCAGAGTTGTATGCATCTGTTTGGGTAATCCACCAGAGACATTCATCTGGAAGTATGGAGACAAAGATAAAAACTATCAAAAGACTGGCCCTATAACATCCTTGAAGTTTTACAGGGAACATGTCAAGCTGCTGTTCAATATGGAAGATAAGATTTGTTTAGTGAATGACCCTCGGCCTCAGCACAAGTACAACAGACTTTCCCAGTGGACTATTTAAGCAATATGGTCAGAGGGAGAAAACCTCTATAACAACCAGCCTGTTGAGTTTTGAAAAAGATGGTTGCTGCCTCCATCAGAGATGGAGAGGCTGTATGGTTTGGCTGTGATGTTGGGAAACACTTCAGTGGCAAACTGGGCCTCAGTGACGTGAACATCTGTGACCATGAGTTGGTGTTCGGCGTCTCCATTGAGAACGTGAGTAAAGCTGAGAGGCTGACTTTCGGCGAGTCACATGACCCACGCCGTGACCTTCACTGCTGTCTCAGCAAAGGATGATCAGGAGGGCATGTTCATAAGATGGAGAGTGGAAAATTCCTGGGGTGAAGACCGTGGCCACAAAGGTTACCTGTGCAGACGGATAAGAGGTTCTCTGAGTACACCTACGAACTGGTGGTGGACAAGAAGCATGTCCCTGAAGAGGTGCCAGCTGTACTAGAGCAGGAGCCCACTGTCCTGCCAGCCTGGGACCTTGTGGGTGCTTTGGCCAAGTGATGTTGCCTCCAGCTTTTCCTCTTCCTGTGGGACCTGAAGTAGCTGCAAAAGACAGATCCAGGGACTGAAGCCAAAGTGACATAGGTGACTGTGTGTTCCCACGGGACAGTCAGACTCTTGGATTTCTACTCCAGGAACCTCTTTGGGAAAGTGTGCTTTATGCTGAAACAAAATATTCTTAAAGAAAAAAAGGGAAAGCTCATGTCACACTGTCTACTCTCCTCATCTCCAACAGCTCAGGATCTGTTAGCATTTTAATCAGATCTAATTGTCTGTCTTAACTCTGTCACACCGGTGTGGTGCTGTGTCTGTGTTAATAGGCCGGAGAGGATGAGCAGTTGAGGTGTGTGGAGAGAAAGCAGACCGACTGCTCCTTGCTCCTGGAGCAGAGTGGGAGGAGGGCGCCCTGACATTAGAGCTCAGAACTGCATGCTGCCTGACAGTATCTCTGCTCCTCCGAGGTGGCAGTCACTGAAGTCAGTTTTTGTCAAGGTAATTCTATGTGCCTCGAATAGCCCAGGAATGGGAGGTTGATCAGAATTGACATGATGCCTTCCAGTTGTTCTGAACTGTGGAAAACACGGCTCTACTTGAGTCTTGGTTAAGTAGAGGGTTAGAGAAAGTGGGTGAGAGAACAACAAAAACCTTATCATGATCTGAATCATAATCATTAGAGGGAGCTCTCGCCAAATGGTTCAACTTCTGCCTCTCGAATTGGGAGTTGGGTGGGCACAAAAAGGGGATATCATTCATTCCCCTGCTGAGAAGCTTTTGAATAAAACACTGTGCTAAAAAAATAAAAAAAATGTTCCTTGGAAAGAAAGGGAAAGTGAAAGTTGCTCAGTCGTGGCCAACTCTTTGCGACCCCATGAATCCATGGAATTCTCCAGGCCAGAATACTGGAGTGGGTAGCCTATCCCTTCTCCAGGGGATCTTCCCAACACAGGAATTGAACCAGGGCGGATTCTTTACAAACTCTGGGAGATAGTGGAGGACAGGGAAGCCTGGCGTGCTGCAGTTCGTGGGGTCACAAAGAGTTGGACATGACTTAGTGACTGAAGAATAAGTGCAGTGCGTTTCCACATGAATCCTAAGATCCACTGATCAGATTGTTCCTGTGGGATTTTGTAGGAGCTCATGGTTTGGGGGATTGTCCTCTCAATGAGACCTGACAGATCTATCTACTTCTTGGTTCCTAAGTGACCTGAAGAGCTGTCATTTTCAGCTAATGAGTCTTATGCTTTTTTCATAAACTGGAACCTGAGGAATGAGCTATTTGACAGTGGAATTTTCCTCGTTGAATTTCGGATTGGGTACAGCATGCGTCTTTGGACCTAAAGTGTGTGTCCCGTGGACACACGTGGTTGGGTCATGCCCGTGATCTCCGCCTCTGAGTAGAGCGTTCAGTCTTCTGGGTCAGCACAGCTGCTAATGGGTTTGGACTGCCTCTGCTGCGCTCTGTCTGCCGTGTGGGGCTCCGTGTTTATCCGGATCTCCTTAGCTGCCTCCTCTGGCGGTCACCACTCTTAGTGCACCATCTGCCGTGGACTGTGTCCCCTCGAAGCTGTGGCTCTGTTTGGAGCTGGGGTTTTCTGGAGGTCAGCGTGGCCCTGAGGGTGGGACCTAATCCCGTTGGATCTGTGTCCTCCCCGGGAGACGCACACGTGGGAAGAGGTCACGTGAGGACACAGCCCGAAGGCGCGTCTGCAGGCGGGAACCGGGATCCACCGGATCACCAGGACTCAGATCTGCCTGTGCCCTCCCTGGGACGCCCGCCTCGGGACTCTGGGAAACAGAGATGGTCGTGGCTGAAGCCGAGCCTGCAGAGCAACGCGGAGCCAAGCCAACCAGGGGATGCCATCCCGTGGTTCTCGTGCCTCGGGAGCTGTAGCCTCTCCTGCCACCCGACCGAGTTCTGATCAAGTGGTCTCCCCCCCATCCGGGAGGCTCTGATGACGTGGAGCCGCGGGTGACAAGAGCCCGCAGTCCGGCTCTCCTGCTTCCTTTAGAGATGCTCACTGTCGTAGAGGCAGGAGGAGTCAAGCCTGCTCCACAGGCGTCTGCATCTGCCTCCTTCCCTGTGGAGCCGCGTGCCTGCGGCGTCACTCTTCAGACCCAAGCACGGTTTCACTGTGGGGCAGCTTGGCCAGTAGTGAGCTCTCCAAGGTTTTGGCTGCCTGTGAACAACGTTGCCTTGAGGATGCACTCCCTGGGCAGAGTCTCAGTTGACAGCATCGGGCAGGGTTGTCCTGCTGTCTGGCCCCAAGTTTCTGACCAGGAGTCGCCATCAACCCTGTGCTCGTGTCCCCGTGTGTGAGGAAATACTCTCTTTGCTGAGGACTCTCCGCCCTTTGCTCATTTTGGAGGGCTTTTCAAAATGGTGCGAGTCCTGAGGCTTCGCCCCGCTCTCCCGGGATGGCTGTGGCTGGTCTGGGGGTCTGCGTGCTGGCCACAGTGCCGTGCCCTTTCCTCCTGCTCGTGACCCCAAATGCAAAGCCACAGGGTCCCCGCCGCCCTCTCGGCCCAGGCGAGGGAGCCCCCTCCCCAGCCTTGCGGCAGTGGGTGTCCAGGTGTGGGGCTGTCAGCTGCCTTGGCAGTGTTCTGGAATGGTCCAGTCTCCTCGCGGATTTCAGCTCTGTGGCAGCTTAAATCAGTTCTTGGCAAGCACCCCTGGAAGAATCGAAGCCATGGGACCGTGGCTCGATCCCCTTCCCGGTCCCCATCCATGAGCCTGTGTGCAAGGCCAGCCATTCACCTGTCTCAGTCGCCCAGCTGTCAGCGCCCAGGGCCTTGTCCAGAGGACCCCCGTCCTGGTGTCATGGGCACGAGCACCCCACGTGCCCGGCAGTGAGATGTACTCTCTTTAAGTGTCAACATGGTTTCCATCTGAATCTTTCAAAAGGAAATCTTGCCAAATGCCCTCAGTTATGCCCCCTGCGTTCCTGAACCAAAACCTGGCCCTGACCTGGGGACATCCTCAGCAGGGCACTAGCTTCCAGTCGGGCTGCAGCTCCGGCTCTGCAACAGCTCCTCGGTGCCTCCCGGCCCTGCCGCCGCCTCGGCCTGCTGAGCACTGGGATCAGCACCCTCAGGACAGAGACCCCGGGGTCCCTGGTTCTCAGGCAAGACCCGAAAGACCACCAGCTGTGGGCCTGGCGCCTCTCTTACTGGGCTCAGACCGCTGCCCACACAGCCCGTGAGTTGTTGAGCTCCTAGGGCCTTGGGGTTCTCGGCGGTGTTAACGATAGTCGTCCCCACAGAGTCCTGTAAAGCACGGGTGAGAAGCTGCTGCCGCTGGCCATCAGGGCTCGAGCGCACAGGGTCCTCCCTGGGAGGCCAGCAGGTGGGGCGCCGCGGGCCGGATGGGCTTGCAGTCCCCAGGAGCAGGAGGCAGGGCTGCTTGGGAGGCATGGGCGCAGGCCTGGGACAGAGCCAGGGTGGGGGCTGGCCCTGGAGCGGCAGCTGGGCACACAGGCTGGCAGGTGGCAAGGCTGCCCCACTTGTCTGGGCTGAGTGTCACCGCAGACAGGAGCCAGCCCTGGCCTGGCTGCTCATGTCAGAGGTGTGCACAGGTCATGGGCACAGCGGGCCTACCTCTGAGAGCCAGCCCGCCTGGTGGAGGGGGGGGGTGCCGTCCCTCCAGGGTCAGCAAGGCCCCAGGTTGTCAGACCCTGTAAAGCCCCCAAAACAGCAGCCCCCAAACACAGCTGCTGAGATGGCTCATCTTGGCTGTCAGCCGTTCTGGGGGTCTCCCACGGCCACCTGCAGTGGGCTGCGTCTTCACAGTGCACACTGCCCCAGGCAGAGAGACAAGACCTCTGAGGCCATGTAGTGCTGGGAGAGGCACTCACCCTCTCTGGTCCAGGTTGGTCACATAAGGGGTACGTGAGGGGACACAGAGGAGCCTCAGCTAAACGCTGGTGTCCTCTTTCCTGCTTCCTCCTGTTGCAACTCCAGAACTGAGATGCAGGAGAATTCAGGTATTCGAAAAGAACAGTTTTTTCATACTTGCCCCCTGGTGTGGCTGAAGCACACCAGGGACCATTTACATCTTCAACAGAAGATTCTTACTAGCCGGGAGGGGTCAACGGCAAAAGTCGGAGGGTAAGCCTCTGCGCCTTGGGTGGAGATCGTGCAACGGTCCCAGCACCTGGCGTTGCCTGTGGCTGCCACCCTCCTCGGAGCCAGAGGGGCCTCCTTGCCAGTGGCCCTCAGGATGGCATGGGTCCAGATGTGGACTGAGAGCTGCCGCACACAGGAGTGTCCTTCCCGAACAGAGCCGCGGGCAGCTGGGTGGGGGGCAGTGGCATCAGACCGCCTGCTCAGATGTAAAGATGGGCACTCAGGGGGTCCTGGGTGGGGGCGGCGATGGGCACAGCCCCCCCTGACCTCTCACTGCAGGCAGCATCGCCCACCGCCCTCAGCACCTTGGCCTGACGCCCCGATGCTCCAGCGAGCCCCAGTCTCCCAGGTAGGTCCCGTCCTTGGCTCCTGGGGGTGCCAGGACCCTGCCCATACCGTCCTGGGCTCTGAGGGAGGCTGTGCTATGGGCACTGTTTCACGTTCTTGAAGCTGAAAGGAGACATGGATCACCGTCACGAAAACCCTGGAGGAGCATTCTGGCTGCAGGACCCCGGGGGCAGCAGGGTCTCTTGACAGGCAGGTGGCTACTCTGCAGGTGCTGCCCCTGCTGCCCCGAGGGGTTCCAGCTGGAAGGGCCCACGGCGCGCCCAGCCCAGCAGCACCATGTGCAGGGGCAGCCGTGCCAGGCGCGGGCCGCCTTCCCGGGGGCTCTTCAGCCCTGGGAGCCCAGGCAGTCTCTGCAGACAGCAGACCCTTCCTTCCCTCCCATCCCTCACCCAGAGCCTGTCTACACTTTGCCATTTAGCACTGTCCAGACCCCTGGCCCCCTGCCCATGACTGACAAAGCCATCCCCTCACCTGCCTGAACACAGGCTGCAACCCAAACCTCCATGAGGGCACCTTCACCCCACTCCATGCCCTCTGACCCCCAGACAGCCAGCCCTCAGCTCCATGCCCTTTGACCCCCAGGGAGTCGGTCCCCCTACTCCATGCCTTCTGACCCCCAGGGAACCAGCCCCCTGCTGCACATACTCTGACCCCCAGACAGCCAGCCCCACTCCGTTCTGTGCCCTCTGACCCCCAGGGAGCTGTCCCCTGCTCCACGCCCCCTGACTGTAACTTGACTTTTTCAGCATCAGCACAGAGGACCCTGGGAGTCCCATGTGGATGCTCTGGGCCCTAGGAGTGAGCAGCGGTCCTTGGGGCCTTGCCAGGGTCACCACAGTCCAGAGTGGGCCTCGCACGAGGCTGCCTGCTGGGCACTGCTCCCGCTGGACCCGTGGCCCCAGGCTGTGTGCCCTTGGAAACTGAGAAGCAGCCGACCCTTGAATGACCATGGAGTCAAAGGCACTGCTGATTTTATCTATCAAATTTGCTGCTAGGATCCCGGTCCTGCAGATGCCCTGTGAGTGGCCAAGGCAGAGCCTGGCGCCTGCGGCGAGCAGAGGGCCAGCACCCAGGCAGCCCATCAGCATCTCAGGGCTGATGCAGAGGCAGCGTCCAGGTGAGTGGGGCCCAGGGAGCAGCCAGGGTGCAGGCCCCGAGAGCCCCCGCAGCCCCTCTCAGTAACCCTGTCTCTCTGCAGGACCTGCAGGCCTCGGGGGGCTTGCACGCGAGTGCCAGAAGGCTCACCCTAATCTGGGTGTCCGTGCCGCTAGCCTGCCTCTTCCTGACGGAGCGACTTGGCCACGAGAGTGAATAAATGGCCTTCGGGCTCTCTGGAGCAGCAGTGTGACGTGTCTGCTCTTTATGCCGTAGAACCTCCTTACAGGCAGCCAGCCCCCGCCTCCCTGCTGGGGACTGCAACAGGCTTCTGGGAGGTGGTGGGCTGGTCCAGGCCGCTGTGGGGATGAGGCCGGCAGGGTGGCCTCATGGGTCGGACCCGCCCTTGAGCCCTGTCATGTGCGGCTCATCTGTCTCCAGCCGTGGGCTTTGCACGTGACCTCCCGTGGGCCAGGTGCGCCCTCCTCGCCCCACGTGGCTTGGGACATGGTGGGCTGGAAAGAAAGAACTACAGTCCTCACGTCACAGTTCGCTGAGACCTGCCCCCAGAGCCCTAGGTCCTCTCATCTGGGTCAGGCCCGTGGCCAAACGCAGGCGATCTTCCACCCTGGGGAGCTGAGCAAGGCAGGGGGCACTTCGCTCTGGCTTCCACGCTGCGGGCGTCAGAAGTGCTCCTGAGGGCACAGGTGGCGCCGTGCCGGTGTGCCTAGGTGTGGGCCTGCAGGGTGAGCACGACACCCCAGACGGGGATGTGGGCGCCGTGCAGGCCAGAAGGTCCCAGGGTGGACGGCTCGGCAGGAGGGGTGAGGGGCGAGGGCGGCAGGACCAGAGGGGACTCGGCGGCCGCAGAGGAGCCCTCGTGATGCCGCCTCCAGGCTCCTGCAGGTGGAGCCCTGGCTCCGTGGGTCTGGGGCCTGGTCGTCCGTCCTCAGCTCTCAATTCCCCTCTTCCATCACCTCGTCTCCCTTTTCAGAGAAAAACCCCGATGCCACGTTTTAGCGTTGTTTACCTTTGGTGTTTTTCACATTGGAGTTTCAGTCCCGCGGGCGTCTAATCAGGCTTGTACCTCCTGCCTTCTCCGCTTGGCTGACCGCTAACACCAGCACATCTACTTTGCTTTTTCAGTTCTCTTCATTGGAAAGGCAAAATTGAATACAAATCCGAACAGTAGTGCACACGCTGCTGTGGACAAAGAAAACACACAGCCCAGTGCCCGAGGCTCCCGTTCAGACCTCCCGTCCAGGGGTGCGCCAGCACCAGCGTCAGCCCAGGCCCGGCAGGCGGGGGGCCGCGTGAGGGGGCAGGCCACAGCGCCGACGGCCTCGGCCTGCTTTGGGCCCCACGTGTCCTGGCAGCTCAGGCCTGCGCTGTCCTGCCTGGTGGCCAGTGGCCTAGAGGTGGCCATGTCCAGGGAGAGCTGGGCCCGCCTGGTGTGGCAGGCACACTCCACCCCAGGGGGGGCCCCCCCC
>NW_011483804.1:7486-8964 GCF_000754665.1 Bison bison bison | reverse complement strand
GTGTGACCTTCCCTCTCAGCCCAGGTGGGGCCCTCACCCCGCCCTGGACGTGGAGTCAGGTGCGACCTTCCCTCTCAGCCCAGGTGGGGCCCTCACCCCGCCCTGGATGCGGGTCAGGTGTGACCTTCCCTCTCAGCCCAGGTGGGGCCCTCACCCCGCCCTGGACGTGGAGTCAGGTGCGACCTTCCCTCTCAGCCCAGGTGGGGCCCTCACCCCGCCCTGGACGTGGAGTCAGGTGCGACTCACCCCATGTGTCACATGAGGACACCTGCAGCCCGGGAAACATGTGACCACATCTTGCCCCGCAGGTCGTTCCACTCCTGCAGCCTCCATGCAGTCGGGCCTCGGGGGCGGGGGCGGGTCTGGCGTGGGGCCTGAGCTTGGCCAACCCAGCAGGGCCTGGTGTGGACAAGACTGTGTGTCACACAAACCCTCCTTCGAGGGCCAGGGGAGTTAAGCGTGTCTGCTCGTGAGTTTTAAAGGAAATCTGCATTTTAAGGAAAGATGTGAGACTGAAATGAACACGCGGGGGCAGGAGACGCCAGCACCGCGCAGGCCTGTGGGGAGGGGCTCAGACAGGCCGGACAACGGGCGGAGCCCCGGCCATGAGACAGCTCGGGAAGAGTGAAGAGTGAGCCTCCGCTGGTCACTGCCCTTTTCCTTCGAGAAGCTTGCTGTTAATAATGCTGCTCTTCCCAGCGAGTGGAACCGTCCAGGGTGAGCAGGCCGCTCAGACTACATCCTCCTGGGTCACCTCCCGCCACGTGGGTCCCGTTTCCAGGAAAGGGGGCCGCCTCCAGGCTGCAGGGAGCCTGCGAGAGCTTCAGGCAAGAAAGCAAGGCAAGCCACAAGATAGGCCGGCGACGTAGTCGTGCCCCAGGCTGGGTCTGCAGAGAGAGGACCACGGAGCAGGCTGGGGATGCTCGGCCAGCCTCCGACGGTGTGTCTGCTGCGGTGACTACCTTCTTTCTCATCTTCTGACTCCAAGATAAGGCCTATGCACACGCTCCTTTGCCAACAAAGGTCCGTCTAGTCAAACCTATGGTTTTTCCTGTCAGATCAGATCAGTCGCTCAGTCATGTCCGACTCTTTGCAACGCCGTGAATCGCAGCACGCCAGGCCTCCCTGTCCATCACCAACTCCCAGAGTTCACTCAGACTGATGTCCATCAAGTCAGTGATGCCATCCAGTCATCTCATCCTCTGTCGTCCTCTTCTCCTCCTGCCCCCAATCCCTTCCAGCATCAGAGTCTTTTCCAATGAGTCAATCTTCGCATGAGGTGGCCAAAGTACTGGAGTTTCAGCTTTAGCATCATTCCTTCCAAAGAAATCCCAGGGCTGATCTCCTTCAGAACGGACTGGTTGGATCTCCTTGCAGTCCAAGGGACTCTCAAGAGTCTTCTCCAACACCTGTTCAAAAGCATCAATTCTTTGGCGCTCAGCCTTCTTCACAGTCCAGCTCTCACATCCATACATGAC
>NW_011483804.1:6486-7096 GCF_000754665.1 Bison bison bison | reverse complement strand
ATAAAGTCTGACACTGTTTCCCCTGTTTCCCCATCTATTTCCCATGAAGTGATGGGACCGGATGCCATGATCTACGTTTTCTGAATGTTGAGCTTTAAGCCAACTTTTTCACTCTCCTCTTTCACTTTCATCAAGAGGCTTTTTAGTTCCTCTTCACTTTCTGCCATGAGGGTGGTGTCATCTGCATATCCGAGGTTATTGATTTTCTCCCGGCAATCTTGATTCCAGCTTGTGTTTCTTCCAGTCCAGGGTTTCTCATGATGTACTCTGCATAGAAGTTAAATAAACAGGGTGACAATATACAGGCTTGACGTATTTCTTTTCCTATTTGGAACCAGTCTGTTGTTCCATGTCCAGTTCTAACTGTTGCTTCCTGACCTGCATACAAATTTCTCAAGAGGCAGATCAGGTGGTCTGGTATTCCCATCTCTTTCAGAATTTTCCAGAGTTTATTGTGATCCACACAGTCAAAGGCTTTGGCATAGTCAATAAAGCAGAAATAGATGTTTTTCTGGAACTCTCTTGCTTTTTCCATGTTCCAGCAGATGTTGGCAATTTGATCTCTGCTTCCTCTGCCTTTTCTAAAACCAGCTTGAACATCAGGAAGTTC
>NW_011483804.1:4734-6108 GCF_000754665.1 Bison bison bison | reverse complement strand
GTTCCTTTGGTATCTCTGATTTTCTTGAAGAGATCTCTAGTCTGTCCCATTCTGTTGTTTTCCTCTATTTCTTTGCACTGATCGCTGAAGAAGGCTTTCTTATCTCTTCTTGCTATTCTTTGGAACTCTGCATTCAGATGTTTATATCTTTCCTGTATGCTATGCTATGCTAAGTCACTTCAGTCGTGTCCAACTCTGTGCAATCCCATAGACGGCAGCCCACCAGGCTGCCCTGTCCCTGGGATTCTCCAGGCAAGAACACTGGAGTGGGTTGCCATTTCCTTCTCCAATGCATGAAAGTGAAGTCGCTCAGTCATGTCCGACTCTTAGCGACCCCATGGACTGCAACCTACGAGGCTCCTCCATCCATGGGATTTTCTAAGCAAGAGTACTGGAGTGGGGTGCCATTGCCTTCTCCGATCTTTCCTGTAGTCATGTACAGATGTGAGCGTTGGACTATAAAGAAAGCTGAGTACCGAAGAATTGATGCTTTTGAACTGTGGTGTTGGAGAACACTCTTGAGTCCATTGGACTGCAAGGAGATCCAATCAGCCCATCCCAAAGGAAATCAGTCCTGAATGTTCATTGGAAGGACTGATGTTGAAGCTGAAATTCCAATTCTTTGGCCACCTGATGCAAAGAGCTGACTCACTGGAATAGACCCTGATGCTGGGAAAGATTGAAGGCGGGAGGAAAAGGGGACGACAGAGGATGAGATGGATGGATGGCATCACTGACTCAACGGAGTTGCGTTTGAGCAAGCTCCAGGAGTTGATGGACAGGGAGGCCTGGCATGCTGCAGTCCATGGGGTCACAGAGTCAGACATGAGCGAGCGACTAACTGAACTGAACCTGTTCATTGCGCCCAGGACGGCAGGTGGGAGGCGTGTCCTCTCCGGCGGCCCCTCTGGCATCTGGATTGACTTCAGCTCAGGCACGTTCGGCCGCCTCACCCACGCTGGAAACACAGCATGTTCCCAGAGTGTCCTTTCCTCAGAAGCTGGCTCAGTGGGTCAGGTCACTGGCTGTGCATTTAGTGAAAACCTGGGCTCGCCCTGCGGGGCTCCTGGGGCCAGCTGGTGGGGAGCCTGTCCTGTGGCTCCCCTGGGCTGCGTCCCCACTCGCTGTGCTGCTCTCATCATGGGGCGTCCACAGCATGGCGGTCGGACCACGGCCACGCAGTCCTCAGTGCCCACAACGGGGCGCCCCCGGGACGAGGCTGGAGAAGGGTGCACAGGCTGGGCGGGTGGGGGCGTCGGGCTGAGACCCCCGCAGGTCACAAGGGTCCTCAAGCCCCTGACCCGGGGACGCAGCCGGGGTGCCCTGCAAGGGCCAGCAGACAACCCGGGGGCGTGCGGGGTCTGGAGCATCCCA
>NW_011483804.1:3896-4469 GCF_000754665.1 Bison bison bison | reverse complement strand
GCCCCACTGTTGAGCTTCAGCTCAGCTTCCAACGTGGACAGGCCCTCACAGAAAAGCTACAGTGTAAGACGGGTGCGGAGGACTCGCCACACTGTCCCTGGGCGCTCCGTGTGGACAGGGTCCATCTGCTCCATCACTCTGGCTGTGCGTGCGTGTCTGCACATGCACACACGTCTGTGGACACACACGCATGTCTGCACACGCACATCTGTGCATGCACATGCGTCTGCACATGCACACACGTCTGTGGACACACACGCATGTCTGCACACGCACATCTGTGCATGCACATGCGTCTGCACATGCACACACGTCTGTGGACACACACGCATGTCTGCACACGCACATCTGTGCATGCACATGCGTCTGCACATGCACACACGTCTGTGGACACACACGCATGTCTGCACACGCACATCTGTGCATGCACATGCGTCTGCACATGCACACACGTCTGTGGACACACACGCATGTCTGCACACGCACATCTGTGCATGCACATGCGTCTGCACATGCACACACGTCTGTGGACACACACGCATGTCTGCACACGCACATCTGTGCATGCACATG
>NW_011483804.1:3408-3796 GCF_000754665.1 Bison bison bison | reverse complement strand
GGAGCATCCCAGGACGGCGGGATTCAGGGGTTCTGGTGTGGGTCGGGCTGGTGGGGGGGTGCCGAGAGGGGAGGAGGGCCCACAGGGGCCTGAGCGGTCAGCAGGGGAGGTCAGAGAGCGGGGCCAGGAGGGGCGGCGTGCCCACAGCGGGGACCCCCCCAGGGACACCCCTGGGGACGCACTCGTGTCCCCGCTCTCTGTGTTCAGGCGTTGCTCTCAGTCCCCCTGCTCACAGGCGCATCGCATACTACGTGCCTCTGAGGCAACACCCTCCCAGGGAGATCTCAGAGGGCGCCCAGCGTCTGCCCCTCCTGCCACCCCCCCGAGCCGCCCCTGGAGGGCGTCCCAGCCCCTCCGCCCACACGGCCCCCGGGGTCCAGGATCTGCT
>NW_011483804.1:589-1266 GCF_000754665.1 Bison bison bison | reverse complement strand
CCAGCAGCCACCAGCCCAGTGTGCTCCAGGTGGGCACAGGCGACTGGAAGGGGCTGGATGGGGCTGGCAGACCCCAGAGGCAGTGCACTCCCGCAAGGCTGCGGCGGGACGGGGCACAGAGGGCAAAGCCCTCCTCTCTCCCACCATCGTCCTCTCTGTCAGGAAAACCACTTTCAGAAGAGCCCACCCGACCTGAGGACCTGCAGACGCGCTCAGCAGGGACGCACTGGGCAGCCATACCAGCGCTCATGCCGCGGGACTCAAGTTGGATTTGGCGGCTCAGGCGCTGTCTAGAGCAGAGAACGGCTGAGACTCATCAGGGTGGTGGTCTCGGGACCCCTCGGGCCTCAGGGAGGATGGGGACCAGTCCACGGCCCTCTGGCTGCAGGTGGCTGGCGGTACGGCCCCCCAGCCCAGGGCCACACGGCAGCTCAGCCTCACTCCCCTTGAGCACCTTCCATGGCAGAGTCAGCACCAGCACTGCTCGGGGGCCTGGCAGAGGGCGCCCGTGCACTTGGGGTCTGGCACCCGCAACCTGCCCAGTGCCTCCCCTGGCCAGCACTCCCGCTGACGCATGGAAGCACCTGGCCCCCAGAAGAGGATCCAGGTGCAGCCGCGGAAGCACAGCAGGGGCAGGAAGAGTCCCATAACTGGGGTCACAACCCGTTTTCAGAAAG
>NW_011483804.1:0-489 GCF_000754665.1 Bison bison bison | reverse complement strand
TCGGTGATGCCATCCAACTATCTCATCCTCTGTTGCCCCTTCTCCTCCCGCCTTCAATCTTTCCCAGCATTGGGGTCTTTTCCCATGAGTCAGTTCTTTGCATCAGGTGGCCAAAGTTTTGGAGTTTCAGCTTCAGCATCCATCCTTCCAGTGTAGAGTTTACCATAATAAACTGAAGGCACGCCGAAATTTACTTCAAGATGCTGACACACAGCAATGTTTTCACAGTTTGAAAGGCTCCATGTAACTTACACCGACATGGACAGTGGGGCCCTAGGCTGTGCGTGTGGAGTGCAGTCACATACCTGCTTCTGGGGACACCTTCGTAAGTGGGAGGGAAGGCTGCTGGCCAGGGGAGCAAGGCCTGCGCCTGTCTGGAGGGGCCATAGGAGCCCTCGGTGCCTCAGCTGCCCGTGGTCTCAGGGCCCCACCCCCGTGGCCCCCGATCCCAGAGGTCCAGGGAGGGGACAATGGGCAGTGGGGCTGGGG
>NW_011483803.1:4808-5203 GCF_000754665.1 Bison bison bison | reverse complement strand
ACTACCCAATGACTCAGCAATCCCACTACTGGGCATACACACTGAGAAAGCCATGTGTGAAAAGATTCATGGACTGCACTGTTTATTGCAGTACTATTTACAATAGCTAGGACATGGAAGCAACCACCTCAACTTCCACTAACAGATGAATAGATACAGAAGTTGTGGTAGATATATACAGTGGAATATTCTTCAACCATAAAAATAACAAATTTAAGTCAGTGGCAGTGAGGTGGATGCACCTAGAGTCTGTTTCACGGAGTGAAGTAAGTCAGAAAGAGAACAAAAAGTATTGCACAGTAACACATTTATATGGAATCTAGAAAATAGCACTGATGAATCTATTTGCAGGGTAGGAACAGAGACACATGTAGAGAAAAGATGTGGACACAGCA
>NW_011483803.1:0-493 GCF_000754665.1 Bison bison bison | reverse complement strand
CCATATGTTCTTCACAGTTTTAAGTAGTAAGGGAGTTTAGGTGCAGGTTTAACAAAATATACATGTTTTATTTTTATCCATATGAATAATATCTAGTCAAAAATAGATGATTTAGGTAGGGAGGTAGAGGTTTTTTGTATTTTTAAATGTCACTACTCTTCATACGGTTTATTATCCTTCAGAGTATCGGTTAGTTAATGTCATGGATGTCATGTTTACTGCTGTTAGGTTTAAGACTAGGAGTTCATTGTAAACAAGTCGAAAAGACTTCAATATTTTCCTTATGGTCCAGAACAAGGTAACATAACATTGGAATAGAATTTTACTTGGAAATGTGTAAGAATCTTAGAGATAAGTATTTGGGAATCACAAAGCTTTCAGAGTAAACGCTGGTTTATTCTTTGTCTTCTTATCTGTCCTCTTTTTTCCTTGTAAAAGTTAATAACATGGACTTAGATTTGTTTAGCTTATTCAAACTGTATGACATTTAAAT
>NW_011483802.1:5235-6193 GCF_000754665.1 Bison bison bison | reverse complement strand
GAGTCAGACACGACTGACGACTTCACTTTCACTTTTCACTTCATGCATTGGAGAGGAAATGGCAACCCACTCCAGTGTTCTTGCCTGGAGAATCCCAGGGACGGGGGAGCCTGGTGGGCTGCCGTCTATGGGGTCACACAGAGTTGGACACGACTGAAGCAACTTAGCAGTAGCAGCAAAGTGAGTAAGCTCTGAAACCAGAATATAACAAGTTAATGTGATTGCAGAGCCAGAGAAATATATTCTACATAAGAGAGATGTTAGATATTAGTCTCCTTCAACTTCAGAAGAAGGTCAGTGATATGATGAAAAATGACCTTTAGTTCAGGTATCTTACAGTTTTCAATGAAACTTCATGTTTACTTCTTCTTGGCAATGGGAGAGAACATTTATAAAATTGGGAAAATGGTTTGAATTGACTAAGCAGTAAGATAAAAAGAACCAGATTTTTAAATTTTGATTATAGATTAGAAATTAGAAAAGAATCATCAAAAAGAAAGAATAATATTGGGCACTCTGAGCATTGAAAGTAATAATCAGTGAAATTTTGGACAGAAAGGTGAGGAGATAGACAGGAATTTGAGAAGTTAAATAGCAGGGCCATAAGAAGTATCAGTTCATATAGTATGTCAATAGAACTAAGTGTAATATGAATAGTCAGGAAGACTGAATTTGTTTCTGGAATTTACTTATTTGATGTCTTGATTATGGATCTTGTATTTTTTAGAAAATTATTAAAAAATTGGGGGAAATATCTTCTGTAATCAAGGATATTACATGGAACTAGAGGAGACCCCACTCCAGTACTCTTGCCTGGAAAATCCCATGGATGGAGGAGCCTGGTGGGCCACAGTCCATGGGGTCTCAAAGAGTTGGACACGACTGAGCGACTTGACTTTCACTTTTCATTTTCATGCATTGGAGAAGGAAATGGCAACCCACTCCAGTGTTCTTGCCT
>NW_011483802.1:597-1499 GCF_000754665.1 Bison bison bison | reverse complement strand
TGAGTATGTAAATATACAGGCCAACTTTTGAGTTTACAAATTGTTATCTTCTATATATTTCTTAAGATATATTATTAGAGGTACTTTATATTCATAAACGGGGCTTCCCTTGTAGCTCAGATGGTAAAGAATCTGCCTTCAATGCAGGAGATCCAGGTTGGATCCCTGGGTTGGGAAGATCCCCTAGAAAAGGGAATGGCAACCCACTCCAATATTCTTGTCGGCAAAATACAATGAACAGAGGATGCTGGCAGGCTATAGTCCATGGGGTTGCAAAGAGTCAGAAATGACTGAGCAGTCGACACACATATTCATAAAGTATACTTTACTAAACACACTAAAAAAAAACACATATTATCAAAATCAAGGTAACTGTCCCTATAAAATATAGTCATTGAAGATGTGAGTGATTGAATATACAAATGAATGGATATCAAGTTTGTATTATGAACTGAGAACAGAAGCACTATCTTGTTTTTAAAATTTTAGCAAAAGCTAGAGTCCCAGCAAGTAGATAGTGTTATTGAAAGAGGAAGGCCTCTTGTCCTTCCCCAAATTCACTATAATATGATTTAAGCATCTATCTCATTTGTACTTGGACTTATAAATTAAGAGACACTCTTACTCATATTGTAATATATAGTAATGTTCAGTCACTAAGTCTTATCTGACTCTTTGTGACCCCATGAACTGCAGCACACCAGGCCTCCCTGTGCCTCACCATCTTCCGGGATTGATCTAAGTTCATGTCCATTGAATGGGTGATGCTATCCAACCATCACATCTCATGAACCTTTATCAGCAAAGTGATGGCTTTGCTTTTTATGTTGTTTGGTGAAGTCATGATTATTTATTTGCCTTCTAAAAGCCTTCTCTGCCTACCTGAAGAATGTGTATATATC
>NW_011483802.1:0-497 GCF_000754665.1 Bison bison bison | reverse complement strand
AGATACCATTTAAATCTATTGTCTCTCATTTCTAATCCTAACCCTGATTCATGGTTTCCTGTCCATAAAGTTTTCCTTGATCATTATAAACCCATATTTCTGTGCTTCTTGACATACTGCCTTTGTCTGGGAATCTTACATTACCTTTCTTGTTATAAGTGTGTAAGTCTGCTGAAGTTACTTTTATTAAAGATAGTAATGATCATATCTTGATATAAATTATATTAGAACTCACAGCATTTTATCTATCTTCATGGTGCATCAGAAGCATCTTTTAAAATTTTATACACATGCTCTGTATTTTCTCAGGAAATTGAATTTCTCGAGGTATAGAAATGGGCAACCATCATTTTTTACTTAATTTTCTGAAATAATTTTAATCTTACAGAAAGCTGAAACTTAGTAGTTTTTGAAATCCCTGAGATGTTTTATGAAGCCAGTAATTATAATCCACTGGATTAAGTGTATCTAACAATAATTTAGGATATAGTATTCAA
>NW_011483801.1:30819-31534 GCF_000754665.1 Bison bison bison | reverse complement strand
GCCCGCCAGGCTCCTCTGTCCGTGGGATTCTCCCAGGCAAGAATATTGGAGTGGGTTGCCATGCCCTCCTCCAGGGCATGTTCCTGACACAGAGATCAAGCTTGTGTCTCTTAACTTCTTCTGCGTTGGCAGGCAGATTTTTTACCACTAGCGCCACCCGGGAAGCCCATCTTGATACTGATACTATGTAGCTAATAGATCCTTATACATGTTTACATATACAATAAATCGATACGTATGCGTATTGATACTATGTATATAGTAGATAATGAGTCAGAACCTACTTTACAGCACAGGGGACTCTACTCAGGGCTCTGTGATAACCTAAATGGGAAGGAAATCCAATAAAGAGGGGATACACGCATACTTATGCTGAAGCTCCAATCCTTTGGCCACCTGATGTGAAGCGCTGACTCACTGGAAAAGACCCTGATGCTGGGAAAGATCGAAGGCGGGAGGAGAAGGGGACGACAGAGGATGAGATGGCTGCATGGCATCACCAACTCGATGGACGTGCGTTTGAGCAAACTCCGGGAGTTGGTGATGGACAGGGAGGCCTGGCATGCTGCAGTCCATGGGGTCGCAAATATGACTGAACGACTGAACTGAACTGAGATAAGGGGACCAAGCTGGTACCGGATGTGAGTAGACTTGGGGAACCTTCTGGTCCAGTTCCTGGGAAGATGACCCTCTCCACATCTGTGATGAAAATGGT
>NW_011483801.1:25765-27376 GCF_000754665.1 Bison bison bison | reverse complement strand
AGGAATCTGAGGCTGGGTGCTTGTCCCCAGGTGTGCTGACGGACAGGTGTCCCTGTCCTTAAGGAGGGAGGGTGTTTGTGGTCCTCCATGCTTGGCATCCGGCCAGGAGGACCTGGTGAAAATGCAGACGGTCTGAGTGAGTCTGAGAAGAGAAGGCGGAAGAGGATTAAATGTAGGAGGCCCAGGGGACTCGTTAGCAGAGATGCTGGGGGTGT
This sequence comes from Bison bison bison, assembly GCF_000754665.1. Taxonomy (NCBI): domain Eukaryota; kingdom Metazoa; phylum Chordata; class Mammalia; order Artiodactyla; family Bovidae; genus Bison; species Bison bison. Next base: position 27,161 of record NW_011483801.1, on the reverse strand, counting down.
CACGGGGTGGGGGGGAGCTTCTCGGGTAGCTCAGCGGTTTAAAACAACAAAAAAAAATCTGCCTGCGAGGCAGAAGGTGCAGGAAACGCCTTAGGTTTGATCCCTGAGTCGGGAAGATGCCCTGGAGGAGGGCATGAAACCCACTCTAGTGTTCTGGCCTGGAGAATCCCACAGACAGAGGAGCCTGGTGGGCTGCAGTCCACGGAGTCACAGAGTCAGATATGACTGAGCGACTAAGCAGGGAGGTGCTGGTGTGGAGTTTGCGCAGGGTCAGCAGAGCACGACCGTCATGAACGGGTCTCTGAGACATGACCCGGGGGGAGTGGGTGTGCGAGGGCAGCTGGGGTGTGGGAACGTGGGGGGTCTTTGCTGGTGGAGACGCGCATGGGAGCCAGGAGTTTCTGCCCTGTGTAGACACCTGTGTTGCCAGAGGGAGATGCGGGCCAAGAATGGGATGCCGTGGAGAACGCGGGCCGGCGGTCTGCGGGTTGGTGGGTCCCACAAGGGGGTCCGAGAGCCTCAGGGGAGGGTGGACGAAGCCCCCTGGGTGGGGACTGGAGCCTGAAGGCACTGAATTGGACTTGCGTCCGAGATGCAAGGTCCTCGGAGCGGAGCTGCTGCTGAGTGGAGGGACGGTGTGTGAGGACCAGAGTGAGGAAGGGAAGATGGAAGGAGACAGGAACGATGCAGGGATGCAGGAAGGGGAGAGAAAGAAGGGAGAGATGGAGGGAAACAGGCGAGGAGGAAAAACAAAAAACCTTGTCATTTGTCACGGCAACCGCCAGGAAAGGAACTCCTCAAGAGACAGAAGCCAGCTTGAGACCGGTAGACTCCATAAACCCAAGGACATGATGGAAAATACGACCGTGCCCAGTAAAATGGAGACAGAGGGGGAGCCCTTGGGGAAAAGATACAGAGGTCAAAGGATGGGATTCCTGGGAGCAGAAAAAGGTGAGGAGGGGGTCTGCAAGAACTCGGCTCGAGACAAATGGAGATTTGCAAAGGATGGGATTCCCGGGAGCAGAAAAAGGTGAGGAGGGGGTCTGCAAGAACTCGGCTCGAGACAAATGGAGATTTGCAAAGGATGGGATTCCCGGGAGCAGAAAAAGGTGAGGAGGGGGTCTGCAAGAACTCGGCTCGAGACAAATGGAGATTTGCAAAGGATGGGATTCCCGGGAGCAGAAAAAGGTGAGGAGGGGGTCTGCAAGAACTCGGCTCGAGACAAATGGAGATTTGCAAAGGATGGGATTCCCGGGAGCAGAAAAAGGTGAGGAGGGGGTCTGCAAGAACTCGGCTCGAGACAAATGGAGATTTGCAAAGGATGGGATTCCCGGGAGCAGAAAAAGGTGAGGAGGGGGTCTGCAAGAACTCGGCTCGAGACAAATGGAGATTTGCA
>NW_011483801.1:23363-24299 GCF_000754665.1 Bison bison bison | reverse complement strand
TTCTTCCCATCAGGTGGCCAAAGTATCAGAGCTTCAGCTTCAGTCCTTCCAATAAATATTCAGGATTGATTTCCTTCAGGATGGACTGGTTGGATCTCCTTGCAGTGCAATGGACTCTAAAGAGTCTTCTCTAGCACCACAGTTTGAAAGCATCATCAACCCTTTTGCACTCCAGTATAATTTTACCTTTTCCAGAAAGTGATAGAACTGGAATCATGCACTCCGTGTGCATGCTAAGTCGCTCAGTCATGTCCGACTCTTTGGGACCCCGAGGGCTGTAGCCTGCCAGACTCCTCCGTCCACGGGATTCTCCGGGCAAGAATACTGGAGTGGGTGGCCATTCCCTCCTCCAGGGGATCTTCCCAACCCAGGGATCAAACCAGAATCTCTTAAGTCTCCTGTGTTGGCAGGCAGATTCTTTACCAGTAGCGCCACCTGGGAAGCCCATGCACTTTGAACTCTTTTTCAAATTGTCTTTTTAGTTAATTAATTTATTTTTTAGCTGTACCGTGTACCATGGGGGATCTTAGTACACCGACCAGGGATCGAAACTGTGGCCCCCTGCGTTGGGAGGACAGAGTCTTAACCACTATAAGCAAGTGACCCAAGCTGCTGGCCAGGTCAGCATGCCGATGCTGACCATCACCCTGGAGAGAGTCCTGTGTTGTTGGGTTTTTTTCCCCATCTCCCTGGGGAAACATCACTGGTGTCCACATCAAGACTCCCACGCAGGCTGGTTTTTCTCACCCCGCAGCGCTTCTGCGTCGTCTGGGCAGCCCTGCAAGTCTCCTGGCGACGGTGGTCCTCCTCTCTATGGTGCTTGACTCCGCGTGGCTCCTCACCCAGGAGCAGCAGGGTGAGTATGTGAATGTGCCTGACCTCTTTCTGCTTCCCCCCATTCCCCTGACCCCAGCTTCTGGGGTGCATGCCTATCAC
>NW_011483801.1:21558-23263 GCF_000754665.1 Bison bison bison | reverse complement strand
CCTATCACTTCAGTTCAGTTGCTCAGTCACATCCGACTCTTTGCGACCCCGTGGACTGCAGCACGCCAGGCCTGCCTGTCCATCACCAACTCCTAGAGCTTGCTCAGACTCATGTCCATCGAGTCGGTGATGCCATCCAACCATTTCATCCTCTGTCGTCCCCTTCTCCTCACACCTTCAGTCTTTCCCACATCAGGGTCCTTTCCAATGAGTCTATTCTGTGCATCAGGTGGCCAAAGGATTGGAGCTTCAGCTTCAGCATCAGTCCTTCCAATGAATGTTCAGGACTGATCTCCTTTAGAATGGACTGGTTGGCTCTCCTTGCAGTTCAGGGGACTCTCAAGAATCTTCTGCAACACCTCCATTCAAAAACATCAGTTCTTTGGCACTCAGCTTTCTTTATACTCCAGCTCTCACATCCATACATGACTCCTGGAAAAACCGTAGCTTTAACTAGACAGACCTTTGTTGGCGAGCCTATCGGCATAGCCACGCCTGATGGTGCCTGACTCTCTGCCCGTGACGAGATGGGATTAACTAGCCTCTGCTCCTTGCTCGGTTGATATTCATTTATTTTCACAGTAGACGTCTCCACTGGGCCCGCCCTGGTGGCTCAGTGGTAAAGAATCCGCCTGCAGTGCAGGAGACATGGGTTCCATCCTTGGGTCAGGAAGGAGGGCATGGCAACCCACTCCAGTCTTCTTGCCTGGAGAATCCCACGGACAGAGGAGCCTGGCGGGCTACAGTCCAGAGGGTCACAAAGACTCAGACGTGGCTTAGTGACTGTATAACAACAGAGGCGTCTCCGCTTGGAGAAACGGGCAGGAGGGAGAGACGGGTCAGAGGGTAGGGGACACAGAGGATTTGACAGGGGTGGTTGGCAGTGATCCCCAACGCCGATCTTTGCTTGCAAGACCTGAGGCGAATTGCTTGAGTGGGCATGGAGTTGGGAAAAGGGGCGTTTCTTGATTCCTGAGGTCACATCTTGCAGATCTTCCAACCGTGAAGCCAAACGCCAGTCTAAATGTGAAGTTTGACCCACAGACAACGAAGCTGACTTGGGACTGCAAGGAAAACGCTAGCTCTGGGGAATGTGTGCTGATTCACAAGGAGAAGGGGCCAATTAAGAAAAAGGTAAGGTGGTTTGGGCACACGTTTGAGCAAACTCCGGGACATGGTGCAGGACAAGGGAAGCCCGGCGTGGCTGCAGTCCACGGGGTCACAAAGAGTCGGGCATGACTGAGCCACTGAGCAGCAACGACGAGGTAGATTGCACAGGCCCCGTTGCGATCCTTTGTCGAGCTCTCATCAAGCATGAGACAAAAACACAAGAGTGACCTGGGGATACGTCTAGGAAGTCATGGTGCGTGGTGCACCGGGGAAGTGACCCTCCTGTCCGGGATGTGTTCAGTAGGCTGACTCCCTGGGGGGGCCACGTTCTTTTCGCTCAGTTGGCTCACGTGCTAGACTTGATCCTGAGCAAGAAAGAAACATTCGCTCGGCCTGTTACATGGAGCCAAACTAAACCGACTGACTTGGATACAGTGTAACCATTACACTCCTGAGACAATGATGCCTGTGGCATAAGACAAGAAAAGTCAGTCCCGTAGAAGAGGGTGTGGGGACTTCCCTGCTGGCTCAGACTTTGAGCTTCTGGCAGACGGGGGTTGTGGGTTCAGTCCCTGTCCCACGGGCTGCATGGCAT
>NW_011483801.1:11602-21458 GCF_000754665.1 Bison bison bison | reverse complement strand
CATGGCATGGCCAAAAACACAAGGTTGGGGGGAGTGTGAGGTTCCAAAAAATGGAAAGCGATGAGGGTGTAAAGAACAGTCCAAGCTGCATCCCTTGGGAGTTTGTGAGACCTAGAGGCTCCCAGACTTCAACTGGGAATCATGTAACCAGACTGTACATTTTCACAAGATCCCCGGTGAGCTCTAGGCGGGTTCGGAGGGAGGTTCAAGAGGCAGGGGACATATGTATACTTCCAGCTGGTTCACATTGTTGCAGCACAAACTAACAGACCATTGTAAAGCAATTATGTGCACATCCCTTGAGTCAAGTCTGACTCTCTGCAATCCTATGGACTGCAGCCCACCAGGCTCCTCTGTCCATGGGGTTCTCCAGGCAAGAATACTGAAGTGGGTTGCCATTCCCTCCTGCAGGGGATCTTTCCGACCCAGGGATGAAACCCATGTCTCTGGCGTCACGTGCATTGCAGGTAAATTCTTTACCCACTGAGCTACCTGGGAAGCCCAAAGCGATTATACTCCAATTAAAAATATATATATACTTCATTCTTAAAAAGGTGAGCTCTGAACACTGACTTTCTGAACCTTGCTAGCGGGCCTCTTCTCAAAGAAGGTTACCTGGGTGAGATTTCACATAGGGAGGTGGATGTCGTGACCAGTGTAGGAGCAAACGGCATGAGGATGAGAGGAAAGAAGACAGGTTCTTAACCCACGGGCCGGTTGCGTCTCTTCAGGTCAAAGACAGTGAGTGTCAGTGCACGTTTCAGGACTATTCTCTCCACGGGGGAGTCACGCTTACCGTTGAAGTACATGTCAACCAGAGACGGCTTTCAGAAATGCTGGTCTACACTAACCCAGGTAGGGAACACACGGGCGGTGACCCTTCTGCTCCCCACGAGCGTCTCGACACACAGGAATTGTGTAGATTTGAGGATTTCTTGGCTTTGTTTTGTCACTTGGGTGCTTTTGTCTTGGGCCGTTCCTTTGCGGCTTGTGGAATCGGACTTCCCTGACTGGGGAGGGAATGCGGGCCCACAGCAGTGAAAGTGTGGAGCCCTAACCAGTGGCCCGCCAGGGAGTTCCCACATTTGCTGTTTCAGTCTTTGCACGCCTTCCGAAATGATGACCACAGTCGAGCTGTTCACGTCTCTATTCTGCTGCGTGTGTTTTTTTTTTGTGGTGAGAACCCTTCAGGGATCTTCTCTCTTCAGTTCAGTTCATTCACTTAGTCGTGTCCGACTCTTTGCGACCCCATGGACTGCAGCACGCCAAGCTTCCCTGTTCATCACCAACTCCCGGAGCTTTCTCAAACTCTTGTCCATTGACTCAGTGATGCCATCCAGTCATCTTATCCTCTGCTGTCCCCTTCTCCTCCCGCCTTCGATCTTTCCCAGCATCAGGGTCTTTTCCAGTGAGTCGGCTCTTTGTATCAGGTGGCCAAAGGGTTGGAGTTTCAGCTTCAGCATCAGTCCTTCCAGTGAATATTTAGGACAGATTTCCTTTAGGATGGACTGGTTGGCTCTCCTTGCAGTCCAAGGGACTCTCAAGAGTCTTTTCCAACACCGCAGTTCATAAAGCATCAATTCTTTAGCGCTCAGCTTTCTTTATAGTCCAGCTCTCACATGCATACATGACTACTGGGAAAACCATAGCTTTGACTAGACGGACCTTTGTCGCCAAACTAATGTCTCTGCGTTTTAATATGCTGTCTAGGTTGGTCATAGCTTTTCTTCCAAGGAGCAAGTGTCTTTTAATTTCATTTCTTTTCTCTTAGGGAATTTCAAGTGGACAATACAGTATTGTCAACTGTATCCGCCACGGTGTATGTTAGATCCCTGGAATGTATTCTTCTATTTTTTGGGAAGAGTCTGAGAAGGACTGATATTGATTCTTCTTTGAACCACGAAGCCATCGGGTCCATCCCTCTTTAAACATCGTTTTTTTCCGTACCTTCCCAGGTAGGGAGGGCACGGCTGCCCAAAACTTCTCCTGTGTTATCTACGACGCGGATTTCATGAACTGCAGCTGGGCCAAGGGCCGAGCGGCTCCCGACGACGTCCAGTACTTTCTGTACATCCGATCAAAGTAAGTGTTGACCTCACGTAGACAACCCTGACGAATGCTGCGAAGAAGTGAAAACTGCCCTGACGGTTCTCTGAACGTTTGGGGATCCGACAGGAAAAGAATCGAGAGGGAATGTCCTCGTTACCTGAAGGACTCGGGGACCCACGTGGGATGTCACCTCCAAGACCTCTCGGGATTAACGTCGTACAATTACTTCCTGGTTAACGGTACCAGCCAAGAAACCGGAATCCAGTTCTTCGACTCGGTTTTGCTGTTAAAGGAAATAGGTGAGAACGACCATCCGGAATTTAAAACCACTGCTTAGATAGATGTGACAGAATTTGTGTGGGCATTTGCATTGAGATCCCCGGAGATGCTGTAACACGTGAGCACATACTGGGAGACTTAAAACAGTGGAAATGTATTCTCCCAGCGTTTTGGAGGCCGCAAATCTTGGTCCCTTTTGGAGCATCTGAAAGAACCCGCACTCCCACGTCTGTCTGTCTGCTCCTGCTGACAGCCAGCAGCCCTTGGCTTATAGATGAATGATTCCAATCTCTGAAGCTGCTCCCTCCCTGGAGAACTCGGGAGCTCCTGTTTCTGTCGGGATGGCAGAAAGGGGTCTCCCGTCCGTGGAGTAGCGGAGGCATCCCGCATCACAGGTGTCTCCGGGGTCTCGTTACAGAGCAGTACAACCCACCTGACAACATCACCGTCCAGTGCAACGAGTCCCACTGCCTCATCAGGTGGGAAAAGCCCAGGACCCGACAGCAATGGCCCAACAGGGAGTTCCAGTACCAGCTGGACATCCAGAGACGGGTAAGTGGACTCGGCTCCGAGCAGGGCAGTGAGGCTCGGGGAGCCTGGCAGCCAGCCCCGCATGGAGAGTGGACGACCTGGGGCACGAGAGTGGGGCGTGGAACGGGCGGGCATCCGGGGGATGCAGGGCCTAGCAGAGCAGAACGGGTGGGCGTCGGGGACAGTCCATGCTGTGCGCCAAGGCCCCTGGACCCGGAGCAGACACGGACACGCCCTCTCCTCACGTCCCCTGGACCAAGTGTAGACACAAAGACACCCTCTCCTCACGTCCCCTGGACCAAGTGTAGACACGAAGAGACCTCTCCTCACATCCCCCTGAACCCAGTGTAGACATGAAGACACCCTCTCCTCAGGTCCCCCTGGACACAGTGTAGACACCAAAGACCCTCTCCTCACGTCTCCTGGACCCGGTGCAGACACGGACGCACCCTCTCCTCCAAGCCCATGTGCGTTCTTAATAGGACCCACCGACTGCTGCGTTTCTGGACGGAGCCATGAACCAGCGGCACTCTCTGTCGTGTGCATAGGTTTCCTCCTCCATGTGGAGCCAACTCCAGCTTAGGAGGAATGTAAGGAGCTCAGCTGTTTGTTGGGCACTGACTGTTTTGTCTTGACTTCATGGAAAGGGGAGATGGGATGAGATCTATTAAAAATTTCTAAATGGAGAAAAGTAAATATTGTCTTTTCGTTTTTTTTTTTTCTAGCGCGATACCAGCAGCGGTAGAAGTCAACTGGTGAGTGCCAACCCTGACCCTAAATATCACCCTCGTAGTTCAATCCTACATGTGTGTGGGCATGCCCAGTCGCTTCAGTCATGTCCGACTCTTTGTGACCCCGTGGACTGTAGCCCACCAGGCTCCTCTGTCCCTGGGATTCTCCAGGCAAGAACACTGGAGGTGGTTGCCCTGCCCTCCTCCAGGGGAATCTTCCCAACCTGGGCATCGAACTTGTAACTGCCTGTGTCTCCCGCACTTCAGGTGGATTCTTTATTCACACAGCCACCAGGGAAGCTCCAGTTTAATCATACAATATCCATCAGTGGACACACACCAATTGGAATTGTTCCAGCAGTGGCCAGTAAGGAGATGAGATAAAAGTCAGATGATGGGGTTTCCATAGAGCAGTGGTCTCCAACGGATTTGGTACCGAGGACCAGTGTGTGGGAGACAAATTTTGCATGGACAGAGAGGGATGGTTTAAGATGATTTAATAATAAGAAGAAGAAGATGGTTTAAGGGTGATTTAAGAGTGTTGCATTTATTGTCTACTTTATTTCTATTATTACATCAGCTCTACCTCAGGTCATCAGGCCTTAGGTCCCAGAGGTTGAGGACCCCTGCCTTCGCATATCATCTAGGCAGTGATACACCCCTAGTTACCACTGGGGTGGGGTCTCCCTCTTCTGTCCATGTTGCTCCAGGAAATACTTGAAGTGTCACAGAGATGATTGCGTCCCTCAAAACTCCTCTCGAGGATGATCATCAAAGTACTTTTTGTTGATTTTTTCCAAGCTTCACCACCACTGTGACCTCGGTATCGTCCTCTATCCGATGAGGAACTTGAACTTGGTCCTCTGCACATCCTTCGCGGGGCCATGATCCGTCTATGGGTCTGTCCGCATCCTCTGCAGTTCCTGAACCTTTGCTGTATCTGTACTGAACCGTCCCGGAAGCCCCAGGAGTAGTCACTCAGAAAATGCAGGACAATCACCCATTCGCTTTATTTATCTAAGCGTCTCTCTGGAGTACTCAGGACGCAAATTACAACATTCATGCCCAGGTTGGGAGGGTGTGGGCTTAAGTTTTTCACTTCGGTTGGGCAGACACACACACACACACACACACACACACACACACTCTTTTTCTCAACACGGGGGACAGCTCTAACTTTCTGCTTTCTCCAAAGATTGTAGTATTTGGTGATTCCGGGAATAGATACAACTTTCCGAAACCGGGATCCAAAGCGAAACATACTGTGAAGATAAGGACAGCGGACGCCCGGAAAGCCCACTGGGGAGCCTGGAGCCAGCCCGTTGAGTTCGGTAGGTGTCCCGAGACCATCCCCGGACAGGTCCTGGCATTCTGAGGCCTTCTCTGAGCCATTCTGGGAAGCGTTCCCGTCCACGAGCCCCTGGTGACACTGTCCCCCTGGCAACGCCTGGTGAGTGAATGTGAGTTACCCAGGCGTGTCCGACTCTCGGCGACCCCGTGGACTGTAGCCCACCAGGCTCCTCTGTCCATGGGGTTCCCCAGGCAAGAATGCTGGAGTGGGTTGCCATGCCCACCTTCAGGGGATCTTCCCGACCTAGGGATGGAACCCGGGTCTTCTGCATTGCAGGCAGATTCTTTACTGTCTGAGCCACCAGGGAAAGATTAATTTAAACTATGGGCGAGGAAAAAAAAAAAAAAGTTGACTTTTCCCAGAATATGACTTTTCCTAGAATACAGTTCTAAACAGACTTGGCTCACCTCCACACGGCCTTTTTTTTTGTTTTGTTTCGCCTGCCATCCGGAACATGCAGTTTTGACAGTTGACATATCGCTTAAAAGATAACTGCTGTGTTGAACAGGTCACATTTTATCTGTGTATACTGAGAAATGTTGCAACCGTCCCATCGGGGTATAATCACTCTGATAGACTGAGAGTTTCTCGTTGTATTTTTGACTATTCACAGATGAAAAATGTGCCCTTGATAGGAAAAAATAATTTTGCAGAAGGAAATGACAACCCACTCCAGTATTCTTGCCTGTGAAATCCCATGGACAGAGGAACCTGGCGGGCTACAGTCCACGGGGTCGCAAAGAGTTGGACGCGACTAAGCGACTCAAACAGACAAAGGAAAACAGTTTATTGTAAAGAGCACTTATTCTAAATGACTCGTGAAATTAAAGCTTAAGGATGGATGGGAGGGGACTTCTCCGGTGCTCCAGCAGTTAAGATCTGCCTGCCATTGCAGGGGACGTGTATTTGATCCCTGGTCGGGGAGCTAAGACCTCACATGCCTTCAGGCGGAAAGCCCAAAGCATAAAACAGAGGCCATAGGGAATTCCCTGGCGGTCCAGTGGCCAAGAGGCTTCGCTCCCAATGTTCAATCCCTGGAACTAGATCCCTCGTGCCGCAGCTAAGCCCCAGCTATAGTCAAATAAAGGAATAAACATTAAAAAAATTACTATTGTAATAAATTCACCAAATGGGAGGGAATGAAGTTTACAACTGTTTGCCTGGTACTGTTCATCCTATTCAGCTATTGATCCTTTTTTCTGTCCATTTTTAAGTCGAATGGTCTTTAGGTTGCTATGTTCTGAGAGTGCTCTAGGGGTTTTGAACGTGGTCTTGGGCTCATCTCTCATCTCTTGTTCAGTCGCTCAGTTGTTTCCGACTCTTTGCGGCCCCATGGACCGCAGCACGCCAGCCTCCCTGTCCTTCACTGTCTGCTGGAGTTTGCTTAAACTCATGTCCATCGAGTCGGTGATACCACCCCACCATCTCATCCTCTGTCGTCCCCTTCTCCTCCCGCCTTCAATAGCATTAGGGTCTTTTCCAATGAGTCAGCTCTTTTCATCAGAAGGCCAGACAAAGTACTGGAGTTGCAACTTCAGCATCAGTCCTTCCAATGAATGTTCAGGACTGACTTCCTTTAGGATGAACTGGTTGGATTTCCTTGCAGTCCGAGGGACTCTCAAGAGTATTCTCCAGCCTCACAGTTTGAAAGAATCAGTTCTTCGTCACTAAGCCTTCTTTATGGTCCAACTCTCACATCTGTACATGACTTCTGGAAAAAACCGTAGCTTTGACTAGACGGACCTTTGTCGGCAAAGTGCAGTCTATTGTCTCACAAACATTTTCTGTGAAAGCTCCGGGTTAGGGTACTCTGGTAGATTTCCCTTCTTATGAGGCTTCTCTGGTGGCTCAGACGGTAAAGAATCGACCTCCAATTCAGGAGACACAGATCTGGTCCCTGCTTGGGGAAGATCCTCTGAAGGAGGAAACGGCAACCACTCCAGTATTCTTGCCTGGAGAATCCCTTGGACAGAGGAGCCTGGCGGGCTACAGTCCGTGGGGTCGCAAAGGGTGAGACGTGGCAGAGGGACTAATGTTTCAGTGTCACTGGCCGTGTGTCCTCGTCCGTGAGCCCGTGAGCTGGCTGCGTGACGACAGCTGCTGCCCCTCCCCTTCGGGGTCCCTGGCATGTCCCCCCGCTCTGTCTTCCCAGGCTCCGAAGAAACAGAGTCCAGCCTGGTGCACATCTACGTTCTGGTGGTCCTGGGGACTCTCGTCTGTGGCCTGACCCTCGGCTGCCTTTTCAAAAGGTAACCCCAGGGAGTCCCGGGTCGGCTAACCCCCGTGGTCAGTGGAGGGGCCAGGGCTTGTTCTAAAGTCACCCCACCCCGATCGGCTTACAAAGATGAGAAGGCAGCCTGCAAACACCCCAGGCGGTCCAAGCCGCCGTGTAGATTTTCCATAACAAAATTTGTCTGGGGAAAACAGTGTTGACTTAAAAAAAAATTGCACAATGTGAATGTCGCGAGTTTATGTTTTATTTGGGGCAAAATTAGGACCACGGGCTTCCCTGGGGGCTCAGATGGTAAAGAATCCATCTGCAATGCGGGAGACCTGGGTTCGACCCCTGGGTTGGGAAGATCCCCTGGAGGAGAGCACGGCAACCCACTCCAGTATTCTTGCCTGGAGAGTCACATGCACAGAGCAGCCTGGAGGGCTACAGGCCACGGGGTCGCAGAGAGTCGGCCGCGACTGAGCGACTGAATAAACAACGGAACGGATGAAGGATCGCAGCCCAGGACACAGCGCCTCGGATAGCTCTGAGGAGCTGCTGCAAAGAGGCAGGGAAGGCAGGTTGGGGTATATGTGATTTCGCTGAAGGGGGAGTTCACGCAATCAAGCATATATATATTTTTTTGCAGAAGGTCTCTGCTAGTCACAGGGAGCAGACATGACCATGAAGCGTTTCAGTGCTTGTCTAGCTATGAGGAGATGCAAAAGTTGCGCTCATAAACTGGGTTCCTGAGAATATCTATTTGAAGACCTTTCCTGCCAGTTTTTTTTTTTTTCTCCAGAGCACAGAGTGTCTCATGTCTGCTCTCCACCCTGAACTTCTTTCAGGAGATGACTGCAGGTCAGCAGCTGCAGAAGCAGCTGGTTTAATCTTTGTAGAGGTAGATGAAGTTTTCAAAGAGTGAGTCGCTCAGTCGTGCCCGACTGTTTCCAACCCCGTGGACCGTAGCCCGCCAGGCTCCTCCGTCCGTGGGATTCTCCAGGCAGGAATCCTGGAGTGGGTTGCCATGCCCTCCTCCAGGGAATCTTCCCGAACCAAGGGTCAAACCCAGCTGTCCTGTACTGCAGGCAGATTCTTCAGCGTGTGAGTCATTAGGAAAGCCCCCTTACAGCTCAGCTGTGCTCCAAGTCCCGCCTTCCGTGTTTTTCGGAGCATCTGAAATCCTTAGAATGTCCCTCCTCGACAGACTTCTGTTGTCCCACAGTGTGTTACTCAGCCCCAGCTCCCAGGCGTCTCCCCACACACACAGGGACCCCTGCCAGAGTCTTTCCTGTCATGTGAGCTCAGCAATCACGTAGGCTCTCTCAAGATGCCCCAGAAGGAAGCCCAGCACATGCAGAATAAAGCTTGCGAGCTCTGCAAAGCCACGGGGAGATTTGGCTCACGGGGAGACCCTCCTGCAGGGCTTGTGGGTCCCATGGGCGTCCACCTGAGGCGTCTTTGTCACCAGGCACCCCCCGCCCCCGCCCTGGTTGGGTGGCCTGTGTCTCCCCGGAGACAAGGGAGACCCTGAGTGCCTGCTGCAAGAAGCTGCAAGGATCCCGGTTTTGGGGACACGAGGAAGACTGTGGACAGCCTGACCACAGACGGTGGGGACAGGAACACATGTCGTGCTTTAACACCGAAGACTCATCTTAATCAAAACCTATGTGACTTCCTGTGGTTGCTGGAACCAGTGACCACAACAAGCTGGGGGGCTTAAAACCACAGACATCCATCCTGCCCAAGTCCCAGGGACCAGACGTCTGAGGTCAGGGTGTCCCAGGGCTGAGTTCCCTTCAGAGGCTCCAAGGGAGGGTCCTCTTGGCCTCTTCCAGCTTCTGCGGGCTCCAGGCGTCTGTCCCTGGGCTGGTGGCCGCCTCCCTCCCGTCTCTGCCTCCATCTCCACGTGGCTTCTCCTCTGTGTCCGTGTCTCTCCTCTTCTGTGTCTTATAAGGACCCTGTCCCTGGGTTTAGGGCCACCCCCATCCAGGAGGACCTCATCTCAGACCCTTCACTCCACCACAGCTACAGAGACCCTATTTCAAAACAAGCTCCCTTTCCCAGGCTTCAGGACCCAAGTGGATCTTTGGGGCCAACGTTCAGCTCAGCACAGCATCTGATGAGGTCACACGGTTGCCCCCTTGTCGTGAGAACGAAAATAAGTGCCCGTGTGTTCATTCAGCACCACTGTGACGCTGGGGCACCGTGGCATAGCCCTTAAAATACGTGCCATCCACAGCAAACTGGTCAGTCTGGAACCGTGGTCTTCAAGGCTGGATATCTCTCCCGGCCTTTTAACACCAGAGAGTGTGGATTCCTCCAAACTGCTCAAGACTGGGCACATACCACCACTGCTGTCTATGCACCCAAGACAGTGAATGTTCAGTTCAGTCGCTCAGTCGTGTCTGACTCTTTGCGACCCCATGGACTGCAGCACGCCAGGCTTCCCCGTCCTTCACCAACTCCTGGAGTTTACTCAAACTCGTGCATCGTGTCGGTGATGCCATCCAACCGTCTCATCCTCTGTGGTCCACTTCTCCTCCCTTTCTCAATACTCTGGTTTTTCTTCAAAGACAGTGAATGAAGGTTCTGGAAAGACCTTCCTAGGCATTTCTTAAGTACATCCGCACAGTCTATTATATTCTCCGCAGTGTAAGATTGGAGGCCGTCTGTCTGTGATTTTTTTTAAGATTTATTTTT
>NW_011483801.1:6815-10511 GCF_000754665.1 Bison bison bison | reverse complement strand
CGCTTACTCCTTGGAAGGAAAAGCAGAGACGTTACTTTGCCAACAAAGGTCCATCTAGTCAAGGCTATGGTTTTTCCAGTGGTCATGTATGGATATGAGAGTTGGACTATAAAGAAAGCTGAGCACCGAAGAATTGATGCTTTTGAACTGTGGTGTTGGAGAAGACTCTTGAGAGTCCCTTGGACTGCAAGGAGATCCAACCAGTCCATTCTGAAGGAGATCAGCCCTGGGATTTCTTTGGAAGGAATGATGCTAAAGCTGAAACTCCAGTACTTTGGCTACCTCATGTGAAGAGCTGACTCATTGGAAAAGACTCTGATGCTGGGAGGGATTGGGGGCAGGAGGAGAAGGGGACGACAGAGGATGAGATGGCTGGATGGCATCACCAACTCAATAGACATGAGTTTTGATGAACTCCAGGAGTTGGTGATGGACACGGAGGCCTGGCAGTTCATGGGGTCGCAGAGAGTCGGACACGACTGAGCGACTGAACTGAACTGAACTGATAGCCCATAAAGAATGTTGTGATAGTTTTGGGTGGACAGCAAAGGGACTCAGCCATACATACATACACATGTATCCCTTCTCCCCCAAACTCCCTTCCGATCCAGGCTACCATGTGACATTGAGCAGAGTTCCCTGTGCTGTCCAGCAGGTCCTTGTTGGTTCTCCACGTTAAACACAGCAGTGTGTCCACGCCTATCCCAGACTCCCTGACTATCCCTTCTCCCCATCTTCCCACTCCCTTGTAACGATAAGTTGGTTTTCCAAGTCTGTGAATCTCTTTCTGTTCTGTAAGTAAGTTTGCATCATTTCTTTTTAGATTCCACATGTAAGGGAAGCCACAGGATATTTCTCCTCTGTCTGACTGACTTCACTCAGTACGACAATCTCTAGGTACATCCATGTTGCTGCGGATGGCATTGCTTCATTCTTTTTAACGGTTGCGTAATATTCCATTGTGTATATGTACCACGATGTCGATCATTTTTAAAGTTTTTACTGAATTGGTTACAACAGTGCTTCCTTTTATGGTGTTTTTTTGTTTTTTGTTTTTTTTGTCTGCGAGGCATGTGGGATAGTAGCTTCCTGACCAGGGATTGAACTGGCACCCCAGGGCCCGAACTCACACCCCCTGCCTTGGAAGGTGACGTCTTACCTCCTGGACCTCCAGGGGAAGTCTCCCCTTCTATGATTCTTAAAGGAAAGTGTTCTGAAGACGTGAATCCAGAGGGCGTGTTTGCACTTAACATGAGGGTGCCTCTCCTCTGGGAGCCAGGACAAAAATGTGGGCCTGTCCGTCTTCTCTTCATCTCGTTTTTTATCTCCCCAGATTCCTCAAGAGCCACAGGTTATTCCCTCCGGTTCCGCAGATCAAAGATAAATTGAATGATAACCATCAAGTCGACCACGAGGTATGTCCGGGATGAGTGAGGGGGCAGCCAGGATGGACAGGTGGGGAACGGTGAGCCCAGAAGCTCGTCTGTGCTCACCCAAAGCTGAGGTCCACAGGAGGAGGCTGGAATCCCGTGTCCTGCTCGCTGGCTTTCTCCAGGGCTGAGTGGGGAGGGGGTTGGGGGTTTTGTCTGCAAGCTGTGTCCGGGGAAATTAGCCAGGTCGTGGAGAAGGAGGAGGAGAGAAGGGGAAGATAGGGATGGCAGAGAGACACAGAGACAGACTGAACGGGGTCCAGCCAGATCTCTAGCACACAGGATGAAAAACGATAAGGAACAGGAGACGAGAGACAGACTGAACGAGGTCCAGCCAGATCTCCAGGGGGGCAGCACATAGGATGAAAAAGGACACGGGATGAGACAAACACCCCCGCCCCCGATATGTAGGGCTTCCCTGGTGGCTCAGATAGTGAAGAACCTTCCCGCAATGTGGGACACCCTGGTTCGGTCCCTGGGTTGGGAAGATCCCTTGGAGAAGGGGAATGGCAACCCACTCCAGTATTCTTGGGCTTCCCTTGTGGCTCAGATGGTAAAATAAAATTTAAAAAAAATCCGCATGCTATGAGGGAGACCTGGGTTCGATTCCCTGGGTCGGGAAGATCCCCTGGAGGAGGGAATGGCAACCCACTTCGGTATTCTTGCCTAGAGAATCCTCATGGGTAGAGGACAGCCTGGTGGGTTATATACTCCATGGGCTCACGAACAGTTGGACACAGCTGAGCGAATAACAGTTTCACTTTCAAATGTGGGAAGCCCTCCCCTGCACATGTGTTCACCTGTCGAGCCCGTCTTCCCGAGGCAGGGACTGTGTCCTCCTCTTCCACGTTCTGCCGTCATGCCCTGGTGGGTTCCCCGGGGAGGTCTAGGGTCCTGAGACACTCTCCTTCCAAGCTCTGAGCTCCGTGCGGTCCCAGTGAGTGTGGTATGCGAGTCTCAGATGTCCCTCCCCTGGCTCATCCGCCGCCGCCGAGCTCCCACTCGGAGACCAGGCTCCCGTTTCTGTCTAAACCCTCCACCTCCGTGGCTCCTCCGGGGGCTCCTGGGGAGTTGACATCCCTGCCTTTCTCCCCCATCAGATGCTATGGGAGAAGTTTACACACGAAACGGGAAAAAGTGACAAGGAAGAGGTCTTAACCGTGGAGACAGTCTCAGAAGCCCCAGCGAAACTGTGACTTCCAGACATCTCCATACCCGGGACTTTCTAGAAGCTGTTGACTTTTTTTTTTTAATATTTTTTTTAACATTTCTTGAATGTTTTATTTACGGTTTTCGAATGAAGCTTTTTTAAATTGTTGTGAGTGTTTGTGTAGCTTTCTATCTTTTTGTTCTTTTAACAAGGCTTCCCAGGGAGTCAGTGGTAAAGCACTCACCTACGAATCTAAGAGACTCGGGTTCAATTCCTTGGTCGGAAAGAACCCCTGGAGAAGGAAATGTCAGCTCACTCCAGTATTCTTGCCTGGAGAATCCCATGGACACAGGATCCTGGGATCCTCATGGGGCCATGAAGAGCCGAACATGAATGAGCAACTAAAAAACAATTTTTTTTACTCTAAAAGATAATGTCATGTTTCTCAAAGGTGCTTTTGTAGCTGGAGAGATGTTTGCATGCCTTTCAAATCTGAACAACTTAATGCACCTCTCAGCGCCTCCTGGAACCCCATCCCTTCATTACACACAGGTGTCCAGACTGCCAGCGGCTGCTGGGGCGAGGACGCCATCTCCCCTGCCTCTGCTTCTCCTGGCGGACAGAATTCATCCTCCTGTTTTGGTTTCTTTTTTTTTTTTTTTTTCTGTATCAGCTACAGTTTAGAAAGAAATGAGTTTCCAGAGGCTACTGTCACGGGACCTCCATGATGGACTTGGCGTGGCAGGAATCTATCCGTTAACAGTTCGTACGGTCTCCTGTGTAATTGTTTTAACAGTATCTGTGATGACCTGACCCCCGGGCGGGCGATCCATGACCCAGTCTCCATCTCTGGATCCTGGCATTCGTCACCGCTGTTAACTTAACTTCTTGTGTCAGAAGGCAACCTGTTTGTGGGTTCCAGGATTTAGGATATCATTGGGGATGTTATTCTGTCCACCACACGGGGAGGGGATGCAGACATCCTTGGGCACATTTTTCTGTCCACCGCACGGGGTCCCAAAGAGGGGAGCTTCTCTGAGCGGCTGTGATGGCTGAGCCGGGAGCCATCCCCAGACCTGCAGATTCAAACGTCACCCTCTGGGCGTGGAGGCCCCT
>NW_011483801.1:3714-5831 GCF_000754665.1 Bison bison bison | reverse complement strand
GGGCTCCCCGGGTGACCCCCGGGCCAAGAATGTGCCTGCCAATGCAAGACACATGGGTTCGATCCCTGGGTCAGGAAGATCCCCTGGAGGAGGAAATGGCTGCCCACTCTGGTATTCTTGCCTGGAGAATCCCATGGACAGAGGAGCCTGGGGGGCTACAGTCCGTGGGGTCTCGGAGAGTCAGACACAAGTGAAGGACTGAATGACAGCAAGAAGGTTATTCTAGTAAGAAAAAGAAAACAGTTCTTCAACCGGACGCCCTTGGCACGGAGGATCTGATGCCCCCAACCCCCCTCCCCATCCTGTCCCCCCAGAAGGCCTCCTCCCAGGCTCCCACTTGGCACTGAGGCTGCCAGCCCAGCTGTTCCGTCTCTGCCGCCCAGGAGGCAGCTGTGTGCCCTCCCAGACCTGTGGTTTGCACCACGACGTCCCTGCAGGAACCAGCGACCGTGGAGTTGAGAGTCTCGGGAACTGGTGTCTAACAGTGGTGCCCGGGAGGATGAGGAAGCTGGCGCAGCTGGGCTGGTGGGGTCGGTCCTGGCGACCCCAGCCACCGCCTGGGTCCTCTCCGTGCGGGAGGGCTCAGAGCAAGCATGTGCTTCCTGGGGGCCCCTCTCGGGGAGGCTCTGCAGCCGGCTGAGTTGTGTCCTTAAATAGACAGCTGATGCGCTCATTTAGGATCAAGTTACCTGGCATGGATGCATGGAGCAGGGTCCGTTTCTGCATCATGGGATCCTTGGGGGCTGGGGGGGAGTGGGCGCTGGGAGGGGAGTGTGTGTGCGTTAGTCACTCAGTCGCGTCAGACTCTCTGCGACCCCATGGACTGTGGCCCACCAGGCTCCTCTGTCCATGGGATTCTCCAGGCAGGAATGCTGCAGTGGGTTGCTGTTCCAGTATTCTTGTCTGGGAAATGTCATGGACAGAGGAGCCTGGTGGGCTGTTACAGTCCAGGAGAGGGAGGGAGGCAGAGAATAGTTCCCACCCCGAGGGAGCCACCTCCCAGGGAAGAAGCTGAGAACATGTCACGTGGAGGAGGAGGAAGTGGATTGCGTGTGAGTGACATTGGTCTTTGAATTTGAAGTTCCCCTCCAACTTGCAGCTTCTTCCTTGTTGTTATTCAGTTGCTGAGTCGTGTTTGACTCTTCTCGAGCCCATGGACACAGCACGCCAGGCCTCCCTGTCCATCACCAGCTCCCGGAATTTACTCAAACTCATGTCCATAGAGTCGGTGATGCCATCCAGCCATCTCATCTTCTGTCGTCCCCTTCTCTTCAATCTTTCCCAGTAAAAGGGTCTTTTCAAATGAGTCAGCTCTTCGCATCAGGTGGCCAAAGTATTGGAGTTTCAGCTTCAGCATCAGTCCTACCAATGAATATTCAGGACTGATCTCCCGCCTGCAGACCACTGAAGGCTCAGCCACACCCTTGCTGGTGGGTCAGCTCCGCTCACAGTGGCAGTCAGAGTTTGCCAGAGAAATAAGACGAACAGGATGGAGATTTGTGATAGATGGGTGGACAGATGGGATAGACAGAGAGATTGGTAGGGAGACGGATAGAGAGAGATGGTAGAGAGAGAGAGATGATAGATAGACAGACAGGTAGGTAGAGACGGTAGATAAGTAGGTAGACAGATAGGCAAATAGAGATGATAAATGTATAGGTAGAAAGTGAAAGTGAAGTCGCTCAGTCGTGTCCGACTCTGCGACCCCGTGGACTGTAGCCTATCAGGCTCCTCCGTCCGTGGGATTTTCCAGGCAAGAGTGCTGGAGTGGATTGCCATTTCCTTAGATGATAAATAGGTAGACAGATAGGTAGGTAGAGATGATAGATAGGCAAATAGTTAATAGAGATGATAGATAAATAAGTAGGCAAATAGACGTGATAGGCACAAGGTAGATATAGATGATGGATACAGATGGTAGATGGACAGATAGACAAACAGGTACACAGACAGATAATCGGGAGGTAGACCCAGATGATAGATGGACCAATGGGGAGACAGAGACGATAGACGGGTAAGTAGACGGTGGGTAGGTAGATGGTAGATATAGATGGCAATGGCACCCCACTCCAGTACTCTTGCCTGGAAAATCCCATGGACGGAGGAGCCTGGTGGGC
>NW_011483801.1:2243-2743 GCF_000754665.1 Bison bison bison | reverse complement strand
TGAAACCCAGAAGTTAACACGGAAAAGTGAGACTTCAGGAAATGTCGTGTGTGGGCGTTTGTGGGCGGAACCGCAGTACAAACCGAGCCGCCGCCAACTTGCACAGTTTCCGGCTGTGTCTCTCTGTCTCTGTCTCTCTCTCTCCCAGACGAGCCCGCAGTGGCAGTGGCTGACTGGTTCGGGCCTCAGGGTTCCGGAGAGCCCCGTCTCTCTGTCTGTCTGAGACACGGGGGGATGGCCTCTGCGGTGGGTGGTGCCTGCTGGCTCTGGGGGCCACGTTAGGCATCCCTGGTACTTCTGTGGGTGCTTGTGCCACGTCAGAGCTGGAAGAAGCACATGGACTCACAGATCCACGGCCTCCGCGCCTCCTCTGTCTCCTCCCCTGAGTCAGGTCCCACACAGAATCCTGCAGGGCTAGGGCAGGTCGCACCGTTGCTGCTGCTGCTGCTGCTAAGTTGCTTCAGTCGTGTCCGACTCTGTGCGACCCCATAGATGGCAGC
>NW_011483801.1:0-640 GCF_000754665.1 Bison bison bison | reverse complement strand
GCTTGAGAGAGAACACGGACTGTGTTATGATACTTCCTGTTCCCTGAGATGATAAACGCGGGCTGGTCACTCAGTGACGATGAAGGCTCTGCTGATAAGAGATTATTTCTGCAATTGCTGACCTGGGGAGGCTCCATTAAAGAGAGAAGGAGAGAGCGTGCTCGTGGGGAGGACCAGACTCAGGCTCTTTGTCATACCTGCCCCCCAAATCCTACATCCAGAAGGGAATTGGGGGCCTCCCCCCACCCAGGGAACCTGCTACCAAGGCGTCCAGGAGTGCCCACCCGCCACGTACCCCGGGCGGGCAGGACAGCGGCTTCAAGGAGCCCCAGATTCGGACAGTCGGGGAAGAACGATTCAGAAAGTAGACGGACCGGTAAGTGGACACTTCCTCCATCTTTAGTGGGGTTTGCTCTGGCTGGTAGGATCCTCTGACCGCATGGGTTTGTGATGGGACGGGAGATCAGAGTCCGGGAGAGACGGCCTCATCCCGGGGGAGGCTGGAGAAAGGAGCTACCGGGGTGAAGGTCAGGCCACCCCGAGCTTCGGGAAGGGAAGGGTGGACACTGAGTCTTCTGCATTTCCGACTGACGTGGCGGGGGGGCACCAGCCGGGGGGGGCCGACTCCTCTGCCCGCCGC
>NW_011483800.1:4948-6307 GCF_000754665.1 Bison bison bison | reverse complement strand
CTAGGCCCCACCGTCCCTGGGATTCTCCAGGCAAGAACACTGGAGTGGGTTGCCATTTCCTCCTCCAGTGCATGAAAGTGAAAAGTGAAAGTGAAGTCACCCAGTTGTGTCCAACTTTTAGTGACCCCATGGACTGCAGCCTACCAGGCTCCTCCGTCCATGGGATTTTCCAGGCAAGAGTACTGGAGTGGGGTGCCAGTAGGGTTTACATCTGCCATTTTGCTATTTGTTTTCTATATGTGTTATATATCTTATTTTGTTTGTCTATTCCTCCATTACTACTTTCTTTTATGTTAATTGGGTATTTCTATGTTGAACTGAACTGATGTGTGCTTATGTCAAGGATCCCCCAGACCACTTGCAGAACTCATTAGGAATCAGAATTCATTATGTTTATGATTTATTACAGCAAAAGAATATGAAGCACAATCATCAAGGTGCATGGGATAAAGTCTGAAGAAAATCAGGTACAGGCTTCCAAGAGTCCTCTTGTGGTAGAACTGCACAGGATACACTTAATTCCTCTATCTATAGATGCAATAATGTGTGCAAAATGTAGTCTACCAGGGAAGTTCATTTGCTTAAGACTCCAGAGTTTTTAATTGGGATTTGGTCACATAGGTACCCAGTGCCTGCATGATTGATCAGTTTGCAAAACAGATCACCTAAGGAAAGCAAATGTTCACCGTAAATCACATTACTTACACAGACCACCTAGACATATTGGTATAGTGTGTTTCAAAGCTCCGAGTGTACAGAAACAGTTCTATGAGTTAAAACATTCTAAGAGCTCAATTCCTAGTAGTTGGACAAGAGCCTTTAATGAAAATAAACTCTTTAGGGAGTGTGCAAATTTTGAGCACCTAAGACCTGCTAAGTTAACTCTTTCCTGCAAAATTTGCCCTTTTGATCTTTGGCTCACTTACAGGAAAATGATGGTATTTTTCTTAGTACCTGTATTTAGTATAGCATTTATATAAAATATACAGTAATATATTAACATGAATATGCCCAGCATGGAGGTACTGATAGACATGAAGAAACAACTAGTCCATCCTATAAAACCATTATATACATCTCCATATTTTTGTATTACTTTGTCTTTGGCTGATAGTTATTTGTACCTTATGATAAACTTGTGTAGAATCACATTAATTAACTTCATTGAATCACATTAATTAACTGATGTTAACTACATCTAGTTCCTTTTAACACCAACCAGTTTCCATTGATACCACATTCTAAGGAGTCTTTAATTTAATTTCCCAATACATAAACTTATCAATATTTGTATGAGGTAATAGAATCTTACCAGCAATGCTAATATTAAACTCTTTCACACTATGGTTATAGTCCAGT
>NW_011483800.1:602-1392 GCF_000754665.1 Bison bison bison | reverse complement strand
TAGTCAGAAGGTTTTCAGAAAAGAGAAACTGTCCTCGAGCAGGATACATTGTTGTTATAGAATCCCTAGTACAGAGTTTAAACTGAGTTGTTTGTTGTGTAATCATCAGTTCCAGGCTTAAAGGAAAAAAAAAAATAAACATTTTATGTGACTAAGACAGTCTATAAGAAGGTAGAGTGAGAAAAAAAGTTTGCCCTTTCCTCCTCCTTGAGAATTCCAGACCCCTCTCTCCTTGGGGACCTCTAGACTTCTTATCAACCTGCCTAGGAATTGACTCTCTCAAAAGTATAATCTATCCCAAAAGGGCCTGATAAATTCTGGCATATAGTTTTGAAGGTTTAAACAAGAGTTTCTTGCTTAGGGATCATCATGGTTCTGGCAAGTACTACTGTAGTCCTGGTCCTGAAATCACTGGATTAAGTAGGAAAAAGGAAAGTTGAAGTGATGTGGGGAAGGGTTGTATAGTTTTACAGTATCCTCCCTACTCTTACTTCCATAGATTCCCTACAAAAGTAGAGGAGTCTAGCGGGGAGTAATTCTTTGGTTGCCTTCATGTTGGCACATGAGCACACATTCATAAATGTATGTAAGATTTCATGCCTTTGTCTTCTGCCAACTTTTTATTGAGAAATAATTCACATACCATGAAATAACCCTTAAAACATTTAATTCAATGGTTTTTAGTATATTCATAAAATTGAGCAACAACCACAATCTAATGCCAGAACATTTTCATCAACCTAATATGAAATCCTGTATTTATTAGTAGTCACTCTATTTTCCTTCCACC
>NW_011483800.1:0-502 GCF_000754665.1 Bison bison bison | reverse complement strand
TGTGCTCCCCATCCTGAACCCTCCTCCCTCCTCCTTCCCCATACCATCCCTCTGGGTCGTCCCAGTGTATTTGTTATTGATTTTAAACCAAACCTTCCCATCTTTGGAAAGAAGGTTAGATTCAGTGATAGTGTTGGTTCAAATTGCTAGCAACAACAGTAAGTCTAGCAAATGCTTTCCTTTCAGTCCATTTCCATTCATACAGAGTAGGGTTACACAGATAAAGAACTAGTGGGCTATCTTGGCCACTAGGCAATATAGCTGCAGTCATTGTCAATTCCAGTTTTGCAGTAGGGGGTTGAAAGTGATAGGTTATGGTGAATGGTGTCGGATTCGTGATCTCTGAAGAAGATTTAGCTTCAGGACCAGGGATCAGGCTTGATCACTCAACAGCTTTTGTGTAGCAGAGTTTTATTAAAGTAAGAAAAGGGACAGAGAAAGCTTCTGACATAGACATCACAAGGGGGATGGAGAGTGCCTCCTTTGCTAGTGTTAGCAAGGG
>NW_011483799.1:21312-22209 GCF_000754665.1 Bison bison bison | reverse complement strand
CCCAGGGATCGAACCTACGTCTCTTGCGTCTCCTGCGTTGGCAGGCGGATTCTGTGGATTCTGAGCCACTGGGCCCCCTGGGAAGCCTGGTATGGAATACAGGAAGATCTCATCCCGTAGCCTGTAGATATGGTTGTAAACTTCAAACTAAGGATGAAATCTCAACTTGCTTCACTTCCAGTGGCAATCAGAGAGTTAGGAATCTAAGATCTATGAAAGCGACGGGGGTGATGGCTTTTTAAAACCTGAAATGTTTTTCTCATTTTTTTTCCCCATCAGCCTAATTGGATCCTGAACCTGTCCTGAGTGTATCTCCGCTAGATGAAATGAAGGGAAGTTTACAGTCAGATTTCAAGGTTGCAAATGTGATTCTGGAGCGAGCGGTACAGACAGGCTGACAGGCTCTGTCGAGAGGAAGGATTCACACGAGCTCGTTTGCATTCCTCTCTAATTACTGGAGATGCCTTTCAGGTCTCTGACACTCTTCACCTAGGAGCTATGTATTCTGATGGACGACAGCATGTCGCTGGCTTCCTCTCCTTGGCCAGACTGCCCACTCAGCCAGGAAGCAGTTTGTTTACTGGTCTGCACTTGTCATCATTTCTTGGTTTCCCTAAAGAAAAAGGTTTCTTCTGTTCACTTTTTGAGACAGGTGAAGGAAATTTGAAAAATGCCCTTATCATATTGTAGGGCTTCCCTGATGGCTCAGCTGGTAAAGAATCCATCTGCAGTGCAGGAGTCTTGGGTTCAATCCCTGGGTTGGGAAGATCCCCTGGAGAAGAGAATGGCCACCCACTTCAGTGTCCTGGCCTGGAGAATTCCATGGCCTGTATAGTCCACGGGGTCCAAAGAGTCGGACATGACTGAGTGACTTTCACTTTATCATATTGTGCTGGA
>NW_011483799.1:15321-18309 GCF_000754665.1 Bison bison bison | reverse complement strand
AAAAAAAAAAAAAAAAAAGTAAGGCATGGGAAGTGGGCAGGATGCGTTGGATGGTGGAAGGAAAAACCTTGGAAGGTTCCCTGAGGCAGGCTTCTGAATTAAGATCCAGAGGCAGACTGTGAAAGACAGAGAAAGCAAAAACAGCAGCAGAATAGAGAAACTGGGACCGGGAAGGAAACCTAGTGTCCAAGAACAGCGTGGTGGCTGAGGAGAAGGGTGGCTTTGCTCTTTTGAGCAGACGAGTAAAATGACCTGATACACATCTCCCTGCAATCACTGACTGTCTGGTGCCCTCAACGCAGCGTTCACAATGAATGCAGGAAACGGCCCCACTGGTCTTTCACAGTTGCCCAATACTCTGGAAATGCCCCAGCCTTTTCCAGGTTAGTCTCTTTCCCCAGATCCACCTTGATGTGGACTACACAGAATTTCTGCACATCCTCGTTACCTTGGTTCAAAAGTTCTGTTTTCTGCTCTGTGGTGAGCCCACTTCTGACTTGAGCGTTGAAGCCACCAACGAGAGTTGTATTCTTTGTCGTGACACAGATTGGTTTTCGTTTTAGCATCTTTTCGTTTCTCTGCCTCTCACCCCAGGTGGTGAACATTCTGAGGACAAGAACTCTTCTCAGGAGAACTCATGGATGATGGACAGATATCTACTACTGGTACTATGTTTAAAGTAGATAACTAATGAGAACCTCCTGTGCAGCACAGGGAACTCTACTCAGTCCTCGATGGTGGCTTAGATGGGAAGGAAATCCAAAAAGGAGGGGATACTTGTACACATGGGCTTCTCACGTGACTCAGTGGTAAAGGATCCACCCACCAATGCAGGAGATGCAAGAGACTTGAGCTTGATCCCTGGGTCAGGAAGATCCCCTGGAGAAGGAAACAGCAACACACTCCAGTATTCTTGCCTGGGAAATCCCATGGACATTTGGTTGCAGTTCATGGAGTCACAAAGAGTTGGACATGACTGAGCAACTACACACACACACTTAAGTGTCTACGTGTGGCTTCATATGGCTGATTCACTTTAATGAACAGCCAAAACTAACACAGCATTGTAAAGCAACTATACGCCAATAAAAACTAAATGTTTAAACATCTTATTTAGAAAAAGAAGAACTCAAGGTTATCAATGGATTAAAGGGGAGAAGATTTGGAGAAGACAGCAGAAATCCTCCCCCAAAATTTGCTCAATGAGAAAAACAATAAATGAGAGTGCCCAATGAGTGAGAAAAAGAATAAATCACGGGAAAAACACACCCCAAAAGAGTAACTGATAAAGTGAATCCCCTTAATTTGCAAGTGGAACAGGCATTTCACAGTCACTATATTGTTCCATCTTCTATTATTCTCCATATAACTGCCCTGAATTGCACATACTGGGAGTCTTAAGGATGGGAAATTTGATAGGAAACAGGATTGTGTAAGAAAGTTAGGATAACTGGGTTTCTCGGAGATGTTTTGCTGGATACAGCTTTGGGAGCTTTCGGTTTTTGAATATATGAGCTTGTCAACAGAAATGTAGACCCTACTTCTTACTGCTTGGAGCTCTTATTGCCTCCTCCGTGGAAAAGAGTCTTATCTCATTAGCACACAAGACCTGAGGGTGTGACTCAGGAGAGTGAGTCCGGTTTCCTTGCTCAAGTCTCCAGTCCTAAAGAGCAAACTGTCTTCTGGATCTTTGAGTTCAGTTCCGCACACGTGGCGGCTCTGAGGGAACCAGGCAGAAAGGAGGCCCATGCTCTGGGCTGGGGCTCACTTATGGTTTGCCATGCTTACTGTGCCACGGCACAGACTTCAGAATGTTGAAGCATCACAGAACATAAAGTAACATCAGGCGTGTTTGACATGCGATTTGTCAACAGAGGCTTCCATTTAAGGATTATGGTGGGGGCCGGGGGAGCAGCTGACCTCTAAATCAAAAGATGGCCCAACAAGATGATGGAGAATTCCAGAAGAGTCTCAGCATGCACACTGATTTTTACTCTATTGGGCAAATGACCGAAATACACATTTCTCCAAAGAAGACAAACACATGAAAATGTGCTCAACATCACTCATTATTAGACGCAAACGAAAACTACAATGAGATATCAACTCACACTGGTCAGAATGGCCATCATCAAAAAAATCTACAAACAATAAATGCTGGAGAGGGTGTGGAGGAAAGGGAACCCTCATGCACTGCTGGGGGGAATGGAAATTGATACAGCCACTAGGGAAGGCAGGATGGTGATTCCTTAAAAAAAAAAAAAAGGAATACAACTACCATATGACCCAACAGTCCCAATACTGAGCATACAGACTGAAAAACCAAAATGGAAAAAGACACATGGACCCCAATGTTCACTGCAACACTATGATAGCTAGGACATGGAAGCAACTTAGATGTCCACAACAAATGAGTGGATAAAGAAGCTGAGGTACATGTATACCGTGGAATATTACTCAGCCTTAAAATGGAACACATTTGAGTCCATTCCAATGAAGTGGATGAACCTAGAGCCTATTACACAGAGTGAAGTAAGTCAGAAAGAGAACCACACACATTGTATGTAAATGCATAGACTCTCAAAAGACGGTACTGTTGACCCTACCTGCAGGGCAACAGTGGAGATGCAGATACAGACGATGCACTTCTGGACACAGCCAGGTGGGGGCGGGGAGGGGGAAGGAAAGAAAGCAGCATGGAAACATACACATTCACATGTTACAAAGGTGGCCAGTGGGAATGTGCTGTATGACTCAGGGAACTCAAACCAGGTTTGATTTTGAGACAACCTAGAGGGGTGGGATGGGCTGGGAGGTGGGAGGGGGGTTCAAGAAGGAAGGGAAGTGTGTATACCTATGGCTGATCCATGTTGATGTATGGGAGAGACCAACACAATGCTGCGATTATTCTTCAATTAAAACTAAACAAATTAAGAAAGAAAACTCTGTGCGAGATGTTCATTATGGATACCTATTCTATTTTTTTTT
>NW_011483799.1:10058-13672 GCF_000754665.1 Bison bison bison | reverse complement strand
CACCAGCGATAGGAACTAGAAATCTTAACTAAGGGTTTAGTTTCCCCGTCACTAAACAATATGTGTGATTATGTCTGTGTTCATAATCAGTATTCTTTCATATGGCTGGGTCTTAACTAACCAATATCTACCTTGGGTAAGCAGTTCATGATGCAACTGTTTATGGTACTCTTCCTTGGGACTATGCACTTCCCCACTGGTGGGCGATTTTCCTTTGGGTTAAGTTTCTGAAATTATGTGTACAGAGATGAATTTAAGACCTTTTAAAGGCTTTTTATTATATAGTTGCAAATGGCCTACCACAAAGGTTATCCAAAACTAGTCAAAAGTCCAAGGCTAGTACAGATTGCCACATAACCACACCCACATTCCTATTGTTCAGTATATGTTCATCTCACACTGGAAAATGTATGAAGTGTTCAAATATAAGCATTTTGTAATTACTGAAGGTAAATACAAGACATGAAACCCCACAAACTAGAAGAAGAAAGCATAAGCGAAACATTCTCTGACATAAATCGTATCAATGTTTCTTTAGGTCAGTCTCACCTAAAAATAGACAATAAAAGCAAAAATAAACAAATGGGACCTAATAAAACCGACAAGCTTTTGCACAGCAAAGGGAACTATCCACAAAATGAAAAGAAAACCTAACGACTGTGAGAAAAATGTCTGCAAACGATCAGGCCGACAAGGGCTTGATCTCCAAAATACATAAACAGCTCATGTGGTGGTGTTTTAGTCGCTAAGTCGTTTCCGACTCTTTGCAACCCCACGGACTGTAACCTGCTGGGCTCCTCTGTAGAGATTCTCCAGGCAAGAATACTGGAGTGGGGTGCCATTTACTTTGCCAGGGCATCTTCCCGACCCAGGAATCAAACCCGGGTCTCCACCATTGCAGGCAGATTCTTTACTGACTGAGCCACCAGGGAAGATTAAACAACTCATACAACTCAACAACAACAAAAACCCAATCAAACAATGGACAGAAGACCAACGCAGACATTTCTACAAAGAGGACACACAGGTGGTCCACAGGCGAATGAAAATATGCTCAGCACTGATAACTATTGCTGCTGCTGCTAAGTCGCTTCAGTCGTGTCCGACTCTGTGCGACCCCATAGACGGCAGCCCACCAGGCTCCGCCATCCCTGGGATTCTCCAGGCAAGAACACCAGAGTGGGTTGCCATTTCCTTCTCCATCAGTTTCTCTGATAACTATTAGAGAAATACAAATGAAAATGAGCACAAGGTATCAATCATCTCACGCTGGTCAGAATGGCCATCATCACAATGTTTACAAATAACAAATTCTGGAGAGAGTGTGCAGAACACGGAACTTTCCTACACCGTAGTTGGGGATGTAAATTGGTTGCAGCCACTGTGAAGAAGAGTATGGAAGTTCTTTAAAAAACTAAAACACATTCCCTCGAATGATACGGCAATCCCACTCCTGCAGAAAACTGATTTGAAAAGATACGCACACCCCAATGTCTACACAGCAGCAGTGTTTCCAAGAGCTAGGACATGGAAGCAACCTCAAAGTCCATTGACAGATGAATGGATAACAATGTTGTGTGTGTGTATGTGTGTATTTTTGTTGCCGTTTTAGTCACGAAATCATGTCAGACTCTTTGCGACTCCATGGACTGTAACTCACCAGGCTCCTCTGTCCATGGGATTCTCCAGGCAGGAATCCTGGAGTGGGTTGCCCTTTCCTCCTCCAGGGGACCTTCCCTATCCAGGAATCAAACCCATCTCTCCTGCATTGGTAGGAGGGTTCTTTTATCACTGAGCCACCAGGGAAGCCCATATATGTGTGAATGTATGTATGCGTGTGTGTATTTAAACACACACACACACATAAAATGGAGTATTAGTTAGCTCTAAAAAAGAATGAAATAATGCCATCTGCAGCAACATGGAGGCACATAGAGATTATCATGACAACTGAAGTATGACAGACAAAGATAAATATCATGTGATAACAGTTACATGGGGCTTCCCATGACTTGGTGGTAAAGAAACTGCCTGCAATGCAGGAGACTCCAGATCGATCCCTAGGTTGGGAAGATCCCCTGGAGGAGGGCATGGAAACCCACTCCAGTATTTTTGCCTGGAGAATCCCCATGGACAGAGGAGCCTGGCATGCTACAGTCCATGGGGTTGAAAAAGAGTCGGACACAACTGAAACGACTTATATGTGGAACCTAGACTCTGACACAGAGGAACTTATCTACAAACTGAAACCGAGTCCCAGACATAAAGAACAGACTTCTGGTTGCCAAGGAGTACTGGATAAGGGAGACTGAAGAATGGATGCTTTTGAGCTGTGATGTTGGAGAAGACTCTTGAGAGTCCCTTGGACTCCAAGGAGATCCAACCAGTCCATCCTCAAGGAAATCAGTCCTGAATATTCATTGGAAACTCTGATGCTGAAGCTGAAACTCCAATCCTTTGGCCACCTGATGCGAAGAGCTGATTCATTGGAAAAGACCCTGATGCTGGAAAAGATAGAGGGCGGGAGGAGAAGGGGGCGACAGAGGATGAAGTGGTTGGATGGCATCACCGACTCTATGGACATGAGTTTGAGTAAACTCTGGGAGGTGGTGATGGACAGGGAAGCCTGGCGTGCTGCAGTCCATGGGGTCACAAGAGTCAGACACAACTGAGCAACTGAACTGAACTGATGTATATGACTGAGTCACTCTGCTCTATACTAGAAATTAACACAACATTGTAAAATCCAGTCTGCTTCAATAAAAGAAATTTTTTAAAAAACACAAAGTGATACCATCACACACTCAACTTGAATTTCTAAATTGACAGAGACTCACAATAGTTAGTGTTGCAATGATGTGAAATGGTGATACCCAGTAGAAATTCTGGTGGTGATAAAATGTTCTGTTCTGTGCTATTCAGTATGGGGGCCACAGGCAGCTACTGAGTACTTGAAATTTGGCAACGGGGACTAGGAACTAAATTTTAAATTTTATTTCATAGTCTCTAAATGTAAATAACCGCGTGTGCCTCATGATTACCATATTGGACAGCACGGATACATAACATTATGGAATCATGGGGCGGGGTTGGGGGGTGCATGTCAACTAACACCAGCTCTTTGAAACATGTATATACAGTTGGAGATACGTATCCCTTGAGACTCATAAATTTCACTTTTAGGAGAGTATGCAAAATTGTGCTCGCCAGCATTATTGATCATAGGCCCAAGTGGGAAATGCACCAAATATTTGTCAATAGTAGCTTCAAACCATCAACGATAACACCTTTTATATCACGGAACATCCAATATCATTAAAAATGAACTAACCATCACCAAACATAGCATCAGGGAATCCCAGATGGCAGTTGCCGGGAGCCGGCATATTGAGTGCATATTGCATATTGCATATTGAGTGCAGCACTTTCCACACCATCATCTTTCAGGATCTGGAATAGCTCAACTGGAATTCTATCACTGCTGGGAGCCAGTGAGGAACTCCGCCCATGACAAAGGTCATGAGGAAGGAGGCTCGGCATACGCAAAGGCGGGATCGAGCCTCAGGAGTCCCCCTGGAAATTCTCGAGCATTTACACCCAAAACCAGAGTCTGC
>NW_011483799.1:7604-9958 GCF_000754665.1 Bison bison bison | reverse complement strand
AAGTTAGCTTACAGCTCCAGTTAATAATTCCTGGGTGTGACAGTGTTTAACCTACAAACTCCTTTGGAAATCCTCTAGCCTGCCTGAATAGGTTTTTCCGGCCTCATGTGATTGCTCAGAGCCTCCCAACTGTGAGAGGCAGGAGATGTTCTAAACTGTCTAAACACAGATTCTTTTGAGTAGTTAAAAGATTGATTAGAAATTGTATTGGTGAAAGGATTTTCACTTGTTGGGCCAATGTTTGCTGCTAAGTCTCCATATCCCTTACCTGCTGTGTCCCTGGCAGTGTATTGATTAATATAATTGGTGTAAGTAGTAGCTTTAGTGTTTGTAACCTGTTAATTCTTTTTCTTATTACAGCCCACCACACCTTTGCTCTGTAGGAATGCAACTTTATCTAATGCTTTTGGAGGGTGGCTCCTGACCAATCACCTTTAGAGAAAAATAAGTTTTCTGAAGAAAGGGTCTTAAAATGTTAACAGGCCTCCGGGCCAGAAGATGATGCAAATCACCTAAGCTTTTGCATATGATAAGCTTGCAGGAAGAAAGCCCGGCTTGCTTCAAGACTCTACCCCTTCCCCCATTATCCTCTATGCATAACTTAAGGTATAAAAACTACTTTGGAAAATAAAGTGCGGGGCCTTGTTCACCGAAACTTGGTCTCACCATGTCGTTCTTTCTCTCACCTTCTGGCTGAAATTATTCAGCCTCTTTTCTCCACTGAATTTCCTCACTGAGCTATCCTCATTCTATTACTCTTTATATCCTTAATTAACATTTAATTAAGCAATTGTTTCCTGATCTTCGCCTACGCCGTCTCTCCTTCGAATACCGGAGCCCACCGGCTAGTGCAGGAGATGCAAGAGATGCGGGTTCAATCCCTGGGATGGGAAGATCCCCTGGAGGAGGGCATGGCAACCCACTCCAATATTCTTGCCTGGAGACTCCCATAGACAGAGGAGCCTGGTGGGCTATAGTCCACGGGGTTGCAAAGAGTCGGACACGACTGAAGTGACTTGGTATTCACGGTAATTCATTCAGAACAGCCATTTTAAGTTGTCACATACCTGTAAATATTACTAAGAAGTATTGAAAACATCCAGCCCTGTGTCATGCCCTGAGGAAATCGGTTTGGCAGGAGTGTGAGAATACTCGCTGAATCTTCCCAGACCAACAACAAGAATGGAATGAGACCTCCAAGTGTACCTCTTAGGCATTGGTAGGTTTGGACGGGACAGCCTGGGAGTGCCTGGAGGCTTTTCCCCTTGAATTCGTAATGCTTTATTTATCTGCAAATCAGATCGAACGAGCTGTCTTTGACAAGCTCGGCATTAAAGAAGATTTTGTGTAAAGACTTTTCAAATACTGAGTCGGTGTGTTTTATGATAATTACAATGTCTGAGGAGTTTTCAGAACTGGAAGGCATCTGGTGTTATTTGAGCTTCATTATTTCCATTCTTCTGACAAGGACTCTGCTGTACGAAAAGCGCTGTTGTTTTTGAATCCCATCATGGTCAGCAATGAAAATAAAATCCAGAGAATGTGTAAACTTTACCATGTTTTTCCCCCCGCCTGACCTTTCTCAACTCCGGCTCAATTTGATGTCAAAAAAAAAAGGGCGGGGGGACAGGCTTTCTTGATCAGATACCAGCAGAAATTTTATTCTTTGAACAACAGAAGCAAACACACCCTTCTAGACATCTGCCCTGGAATACCGACAGAGACCTCCCAGGATGCGTTTCCCCATGTACATTTCCAATTAGAGGTGTGATTTTCTTCATGTCTTTATTCCCAACCCCACCCTCATGTGGTCTAATGTCCACGGAAAAGCTGATGGCCTCCTCAAGTCCTCGGGGTGTCTGGCTGAACTAGAGGCATTCCCCGTAATGCTGCTCTTTCCTAAAGGAAATCAGTCCCGAATATTCACTGGAAGGACTGATGATGAAGCTCCAATACTTTGGCCACCAGATGCAAAGAACTGACTCATTGGAAAAGACCCTGATGCTGGGAAAGACTGAGAGCGGGAGGAGAGGGGGACCACAGAGGATGAGATGGTTGGATGGCATCACCGACTCAACGGACATAAGTTTAAGTAAACTCCAGGAGTTGGTGATGGACAGGGAGGCCTGGCGTGCTGCAGTCCATGGGGTCACAAAGAGTCAGACATGACTGAGTGACTGAACTGAACTGAATGACCAAGCTGATAACAGCCAAGTCCCAAGACTGCAGTGCAGGAAGACCTTTTCTCCCTGAAGTCCACCTGACTCCCCCAACTTCCTGTGAAGTAAAATCTGGACCTAGCTTACAAGCATATCAGACCAAGGATCTTGGCAGGTGTGTAAGAACAAAATTAG
>NW_011483799.1:5980-6674 GCF_000754665.1 Bison bison bison | reverse complement strand
AATAAGGTGAGTAGCTAAGATCGTTTTTAAAGGAGAGTCCATTCATTTCACATAAATTCTGGGGTGACGATCGTTTCCAGGGTGCTGTGGGAGGGCCCAGGAAACCCCAGATTCTGTCGTCTGTGGAGACAGTGGAAGCTCCCGTGGAGAGGAAAGAGAGCTGGTGCTCACGTGAGCACCATGGAGTTTGATTCCGTGGGGCCAGCGAGGTGTTCTTCATCGCCAGAAGCAGATGGGTCAGGTCCAGAGAGTGTGACGAGTGCAGAGCTAGCCTGTTTGACTTCCTCAGGCAAGCAGCTCATCCACACCCTCTCTGTCTCCTCTGGATTCAGTGTTTGAGCCCCCACATAGTTCAGAGTTCCCCAGTGTGAAGATGGTTACAGTAGAGGACAATCTCCAAACGACCAGAGAGGCAAATATCCTGTTCAAGGCTCACGGAAGATGGGAGAGGTGATTTCTAGCTGGGGTGATCGGTGTGGGTTCATGAGAGACGGGGGTGGGCTGGCTTTCTTCCCATCACAGAGAACATGTAAAGCAAACAGGGTTACAGATGTTGGACCTCTTCCACTGGGTTCAGTTCTCTTCATTTCAGTCGCTCAGTTGTGTCCCACTCTTTGCGACCCCATGGAATGCAGCACGCCAGGCCTCCCTGTCCATCACCAACTCCCAGAGCTTACTCAAACTCATGTCCATC
>NW_011483799.1:5510-5880 GCF_000754665.1 Bison bison bison | reverse complement strand
ACTGGCAGGCAGATTCTTAACCGCTGGACCCCCAGGGCAGTCCAGAACCCATTTTTTCAAAAGTAAGTGATTCTCTACAACATGTGCTCAGTTGCTTCTGACGTGTCTGACCCTTTGCGGCTCTCTGAACTGCAGCCCACCAGGCTCCTCTATCCATGGGATTCTCCAGGAGAGGATCCTGGAGTAGGTTGCCATTTCCTCCTCCAGGTCTCTGCAATATACTAGGGTGTATTCGACAGAATATCTAAGAAACAAAACTTGTATAGTCTTCGATCTTAGTACAACCCTCTAAAACAAAGTACTCTGACCACTTAAGAACTTATTCTTCCCCTACATGAAGAGTGTGCCCCTAAAGATGAATAAGGTGAGT
>NW_011483799.1:3827-4688 GCF_000754665.1 Bison bison bison | reverse complement strand
ACCACAGTTCAAAAGCATCAATTCTTTGGCACTCAGCCTTCTTCACAGTCCAACTCTCACATCCATACATGACCACAGGAAAAACCATAGCCTTGACTAGATGAACATTTGTTGGCAAAGTAATGTCTCTGCTTTTTAATACGCTAAGTTGGTCATAGCTTTCCTTCCAAGGAGCAAGCGTCTTTTAATTTCATGGCTGCAGTCACTATCTGCAGTGATTTTGCAGCCCAAGAAAATAAAGTCTATTACTGTTTCCATTGTTTCCCCATCTATTTGCCATTAAGTGATGGGACCGGAAGCCATGATCTTCGTTCTTTGAATGTTGAGTTTTAAGCCAGCTTTTTCACTCTCCTCTTTCACTTTCATCAACAGGCTCTTTATTTCCTCTTTGCTTTCTGCTGTAAAGGTGGTGTCATCTGAGTATCTGAGATTATTGATATTTCTCTTGGCAATCTTGATTCCACCAGCCCGGCATTTTGCATGATGTACTTTGCATATAAGTTAAAAAAGCAGGGTGACAATAAAGAGCCTTGACGTACCCCTTTCCCGATTTGAAACCAGTGTTGTTCCATACCCTATTCTAACGATTGCTTCTTGACCTGCATTACAGATGACCTGTTTTAGAGGTAAGTACGTCTTAAGTTTTATCTCCAGTGATTTTATAAAAGACTTGGTAATCAAATGAAGACTGGAAATTCAGATAGCACCTCTCAGGTAGGGGGAGATTTTGTTTAGAATTAGGGGGAGTCTCTGTCTGAGTGGCTGAAATGCCACTACCTAGGAGAGACGGGAGGAGAAAGAAATGGCACTCCACTCCAGTGTCCTTGCCTGGAGAATCCCAGGGACGGGGAAGCCTGATGA
>NW_011483799.1:0-510 GCF_000754665.1 Bison bison bison | reverse complement strand
GAACCAGGGTCTCCTGCATTGCAGGAGGATTCTTTACCAACTGAGCCATCAGGGAAGTGAGACATATATGTCTGAGACATATATCAATTGATGGAGGAAAAGAAAGGTGTGTACAGGGGGATCCTGGATCTTTTCCAGACATTAGGTGTGATTTCTTACAGTTTATGGCCCTTCCTAGCTTTTGAATTCTGTATGCATTTATTAAGCAAAAGGAGAGTTTTATCTACTCTTAAAATTCAGTGGCCACAGGGGGGAAAAAAAAAAATGTATCAAAAGCCCACAGCTACCATCATACTCAACAAAGAAGGGAAACCGTTTCCTCTAAGATGAAGCGCAAGGTAAGGAGACCAACTCTCACCACTTCTGCTCAACACAGCACTGGAAATCTGAGCCAGAGCAATTACGCAAGAAAAAGAAATAAACCGCATTCACATTGGAAAGGAAGAAGCAAAATTATCACCTATTGCAGGTGACATGATCACATAAGTAGAAAACCCTGAAGAGTCAACT
>NW_011483798.1:15298-15986 GCF_000754665.1 Bison bison bison | reverse complement strand
ATAGCAAAATAAAAGGAAAGTTAAATTAGAAACACTTGAATGAAAAACAAAAACCTAAAACTCAGCTTATGATCCCATAGGCAGACCTGAGTTCATTTTCTCTAAGGAAGAACTCCTGCTGACCATCCATAAATCTATGAGAATAGAGTTTTTAATAACACTTTCCCTCTTAAATAACCGTGGCAATTCCTTCACTAGGCTGAAGAGGAAGTATCTAGGGTCAAATTAGAGATCTCTTATAAAATGGCAAACTTTTCACATTTCTTTAGAGGAAACAGTAAACCCAAAGGTTGGGGTCAGTTTCAGCGTACCTTCCTTTTCTGAAGAAAATGTCTTTATGTGTATGTCCACGTGTACACATAAGAGGACATGCATGGGCATTCATGTGTCGTCTCAATCCTACCAAATCCTACAGGAAGAAAAAAGCTATTCAGAAGAGTATGCAGCTAAGAATTGCAGGAGTTTGGCTTGCTAACCTGAAAAGATGGAACATCATATAAACTGTAAACACAGCAAGCGTCTTTTTAGCCTGTGAAATCATAACTTACTTTAACTGCAGTGGAGCTTTCCCTTATTCCTCTCTTTAAGTATTCTTTTCTGGGCAGTGCAGGCTGCTGCTGATTTTCTGCTCAGCTCAGTTCACTCACTCAGTCATGTCCGACTCTTTGTGACCCCATGAACTACAGCT
>NW_011483798.1:9947-12219 GCF_000754665.1 Bison bison bison | reverse complement strand
CCTACCGACCTAGGGAGTTCATCTTTCAGTGTCCTATCTTTTTGCCTTTTCATACTGTTCATGGGATTCTCAAGGCAATGAGTTTCTGGTCATGTGAGTATTAAATGCTGAGGCGCTGCCTTGGAGTTGGCATTGTGATCAATCACAGCCTTACCTTGTAGAGCTTCTTCCCCACCTTGGTGACAGGACCTATATCTTTCAACACATATTGTTTTGAAAATCTTAGGGTCTGGCCTCTAAAATACCATAAATATGCTAATAGCCATTCTTTACCTTTTCTTCTTTTTTTCACTTCTCCTTTCCCAAAGAAAACACACAAAGTTCACAAAGCAACAGCAGTCTTAATCCCCAGTTTTGTGGGGGTAGGGCGGGGTGCCAGGGATGGAACTCTGCCTGATTAAGTGGTCATGTGATAAACAGCACAGTTTCTTTGTGTCTCTCAAAGGAACTTTTCATTAGACTGTGTACCCTTCCTAACTTTCTAGCCTTACCTCTGCCACTAAGCTGATGGTGACCTGTTACACTAAATAATTGTGAATTACTGCCACAAAAATATTTTCATGTGTGGCATATGTTTGTCCTAAAGTGGATCCACCCTGCCATCACTCCTCCAAATTCTCCTCCTCTCTTGTTGCCTAGCAACCAGCCTTCCTTCAAGTCAATGTTGAAATGTCCCTATCCACTGTGAAGTCTCTTTCCAGCCACCAAACACAGATGGTTATCCTCCTGTTGGTGTTCCCAGACTATGTAGTACATACCCTTTACTATTACGGTTATCTCACTTTATACTCGTTTGTTAATATGTTCGTCTCCTCCATAGGACCTTGAGGTCCTCAAGGGCAGAGAACACATCCTGTTCATTTATACAGCACCTAGTCCAAGCCTGGTATGTGCAGAGTAGTCGTCAACAAATATGTACTGAAAAAATTTTAAAGTATCTCATTTCTGCAATTAATCAGCATTGTATAATAGTTTAGAGTAGGGACTTACAGATGGACTGTCCAAGATTCAAGTCCTAGCCTTTTTTGCATATCAGTCTTGTGACCTTGGGCAAGTTATTTACCTTCTTTGTTTAGTTATCTGTAAAACAGGGATGCAAATAGTACCTGCCTAATGGAATTGTTGAGTAGAACCAATGAAGAAATGGATATAAGATGCAATAACGTGTCTGAAACACTATATCTTTAACAGATGTCTGTTTTCTTACTTTCAAAGCTCCTTCCTCCGTGTCTCTCTTAACAAACCAAAACTG
Organism: Bison bison bison; assembly: GCF_000754665.1. Lineage (NCBI taxonomy): Eukaryota > Metazoa > Chordata > Mammalia > Artiodactyla > Bovidae > Bison > Bison bison. Next base: position 10,967 of record NW_011483798.1, on the reverse strand, counting down.
CTGCTGCTGCTGCTGCTGCTAAGTCACTTCAGTCGTATCTGACTCTGTGCGACCCCATAGAAGGCAGCCCACCAAGCTTCCCCGTCCCTGGGATTCTCCAGGCAAGAACACTGGAGTGGGTTGCCATTTCCTTCTCCAGTGCATGAAAGTGAAAAGTGAAAGTGAAGTTGCTCAGTCATGTCTGACTCTTCGCAACCCCATGGACGGCAGCCTACCAGGCTCCTCCGTCCATGGGATTTTCTAGGCAAAAGTACTGGAGTGGGGTGCCATTGCCTTCTCCAACCAAAACTGCTTAGGGACTAGGAAGAGACTTTTTCCCCACCAGGCACAAGTCCCAGTCTGAAATAGGGAACAAATTTATATTGAATGAATATTCACCAGTACTTATGTCCTTTGTGATAGATGAAACTATGCAGTATTCTATTTATGTTCAACTACAAATTAAACCAAAGTTCATCAAATTTTCCCTTTTTCTGCAATTACAGAGGAAAGGGAGATGTGGGTTCAATTTAAAGACCCCACATAAAACCTTTAACCCCAACTTCCTGGTCAATTTCAAGATAAATTGTTGCATGTTATGCATGGGCCTATTCCATTTTTAAGAACATGTAAAATATCATGTAAGAAACGAGTTGCCAGTCCAGGTTCGATGCATGATACTGGATGCTTGGGGCTAGTGCACTGGGACGACCCAGAGGGATGGTATGGGGAGGGAGGAGGGAGGAGGGTTCAGGATGGGGAACACATGTATACCTGTGGTGGATTCATTTCGATATTTGGCAAAACTAATACAATTATGTAAAGTTTAAAAAGTAAAATAAAATTAAAAAATAAAAGCACACACACACACACAAAAAGAATTCTTTTGCAGTGTTTTTCTTTAGATATGCATATACCCAGGAACAAGTGCAGGTTAACAGCTTGTATTTAAAGGCCAGTATGAATCAGAGAAGGCAATGGCAACCCACTACAGTACTCTTGCCTGGAAAATCCCATGGATGGAGGAGCCTGGTAGGCTGC
>NW_011483798.1:9342-9847 GCF_000754665.1 Bison bison bison | reverse complement strand
ATGGCAACCCACTCCAGCGTTCTTGCCTGGAGAATCCCAAGGACGGAGGAGCCTGGTAGGCTGCCGTCTGCGGGGTCACACAGAGTCGGACACGACTGAAGCGACTTAGCAGCATGAATCAAAAAACCTAGTAGAATCTTGTTAACTTTCAAAAAATTATTTGAAGAATATCTTGTCATACTAATAAAACTATAATAACCCTTTATATTCTTCATATTACTCAGCAAATTGTATCTTTTCATACAAACTCTTTGTCCTTGAAAATAGGTTATTACCGCAAAGCAAACTCTAGGTTTCCAAGGCAGATAACTTTCCTGAGATATGTTTTAGATCATCACAGGCTGTCTTTGTTCTGTTCTTGTCTACACTTTTCAAAGAGTTAGAAATATCTACAATGTATTTGACACAGTTACAGCTGCCTTTAAAAAATGTTTCCTATCTGGTTGATGTAAAACAATATGACCAATGAGTTGGGTGGGGGGTGTGGATAGAAAGCAGACTGTAC
>NW_011483798.1:4459-6635 GCF_000754665.1 Bison bison bison | reverse complement strand
GGAAAGATTGAGGGCAGGAGGAGAAGGGGACAACAGAGGATGAGATGGTTGGATGGCATCACCGACTCAGTGGACATTGGTTTGGGTGAACTCCGGGAGTTGGTGATGGACAGGGAGGCCTGCTGAGCTGTGGTTCAGGGGGTCACAAAGAGTCGGACATGACTGAGCAACTGAACTGAACTGGACTGAAAGGAGATCAAATCAGTCAATCCTAAAGGAAATCAGTCCTTCCAATGAACATTCAGGACTGAAGAGAATGAAGTTTTGACCAAAGGATAAAGTGGGCTGAGAAGTAGAAAGAGGCCACATTGTTTATGACTTTGAATTTCAGTCTAAACAGTTTCTATTTTATTACATAGGCAAAACTTTTGCACAAATAAGTGACGTAGTCACTTTTGAATTTCAGGACAAGTCCATCCATCAAGGTGCACTATGGTAGATGTGTTTAGGAGACATGGATATGGGTGTATTAGAAGGAACTGGGAAGGAGAGCTTGCAAGTAGCAAGTTCTTAGCTGCTCAGAATTTTCAACACACCTATTTATATTAGCTTCCGGTCAAGTTTATCCTATTGCCTGTGGAGTCCTTTTTTATTGTTGTTGTTTAAAGCTACTCCTGACATTTTCTCTTTTGATCTCTGTAAGTGCATAGATATTTACTGAGGTGAGAATGAACGGATTCCCTAGTGTTTGCTAATTATAATCATGTGTCAGCCAGGGCCAGAACACAGGGCTTCTATGGGGATTTGCTGCAGCATTAGCAAGCTATTGGTATTCAGAATACTCCGTTTGCTAGAACATTTAAAATTAAGTTTAAAAATATTTGTCTGTTGCTGCATTTAAATGTTTTAATTGTCTTAAATGCTTAAGAGTCTGAATACCAAAGTGCCTGGAGAACATTTGCATGGAATGGTAAATAAAACATATCCCCCCTACTGTGATTTATGGCAATCAGGTAAAGTTGCTTTGTTTGTTTGTACATTACCAGAAAAATGGGATGTGATCCCACAATGGTGCTACCAAATAGTGTCCAAGGACTATCATTTTTCTAAATCCAGCATGGAAAGGCAGACCTCCATATTTTCATTAAATTATTCTGTGAATCAGAAGCCACTCTTTTCAATTCTACAATCAATTAACACCTGCCATTGTAAGGATTTGTGCTAGGAGGGATAAGCTAATGGAGTAGGAAATGGCAGCCCACTCCAGTATTCTTGCCTGGAAAATCCCATGGACAGACAAGCCTGGCCAATTACAGTCATGGGATTGCAAAGAGTTGGACATGACTGAGCATGCATGCACAGATAAGCTAAAGAGCAAGGCTGCTCAGTCTCCACAGTACCGACATTTCCTGTTGAGATATATTTTTTAATTCGGGGATTGTCCTGTACACTACAGGCTACTTAGCAGCATCCATGTTCTCTTCCAAGTGGATGCCTTTAGTGACCCTCACATACTCAGTTGTTAATAACCAACAATATCTCTACACATTGTTAAGTGTCCCTTGAGCCACAAATCACCCCTTGGTTGAGAACCACTGGTATAGAGTCTAGTATAAAGCACAGTTCTTATCCCCAAGTAGCTTACAATCAAGCCATTTTATGACCCAGATTTTAGAATCAAGAAACCTCAGGTTTGAATCTTCACCTTGCCAGTTACTTGTCATGTAACCTTAGCTAAGTTACTAAACTTCTCCAAGAAGAAGAAGATGCACTATATTTACCTTTAAGGGCATTTAAGGAAATACTACTTAATTTGCAGAGTCATTGTGTAGATTATAGAAAAGTAAAGAATGTTATGAATAGCATCTGCTAAAATGGCTGCTAAAGTGTTCAAGACCAACTGTGCTTATTGCTGGGTTTTACTGCTTTCTACCTGGCCTCAATGAGATCCTTTTTCCAATTTAAGGCTGATGCCTCGTGTATGCATTGGTCCCTACCCCTTCCTGCTTTCTCAGTAATCTGATTTCATGATTTGTCTCTTCAACATTGCTTTTTCCCTCACAGATGGACTCTGGTCAGAGAGAGAAAATTATAACTATTAAATGAGATTATACCTGTGAATCATGTAATCAAAGAGGAATCTGCCAATAAACTGGAAAACCTAGGTCAGGCCAAAATGCTACTGATGAATCACATTTATTTTGAGGATTGGTAAAGGTTTAACATTGCATGTTGG
>NW_011483798.1:0-854 GCF_000754665.1 Bison bison bison | reverse complement strand
TCCATCACTTCCACTAGCTTTGTTCATAGTGATGCTTTCTAAGGCCTACTTGACTTCACATTCCAGGATGTCTGGCTCTAGGTGAGTGATCACACCATCGTGGTTATCTAGGTCATTAAGAATCTGCCTGCAATGCAGGATACCCAGGTTCAATTCCTGGGTTGGGAAGATCCTCTGGATAAGGAAATGGCAACCCATTCCAGTATTCTTGCCTGGAGAATCCCATGGACGGAGGAGCCTGGAAGGCTATAGTTCATGGGATCACAAGAGTTGGATACAACTTAGCAACGAGAGAGAGAGAGAGAGAGAGAGAGAGAGAGAGAGAATATCTTTTTTGTATAGTTCTTCTGTGTATTCTTGCCACCTCTTCTTAATATCTTCTGCTTCTATTAGGTCCATACTGTTTTTGTCCTTTTTTGTGCCCATCTTTGCATGAAATTCCCTTGATATCTCTAATTTTCTTGAACAGATCTCTAGTCTTTCCCATTCTATTATTTTCCTATATTTCTTTGCATTGATCATTGAGGAAGGCTTTCTTATCTTTCCTTGCTATTCTTTGGAACTCTGCATTCAAATAAGTATGTCTTTCCTTTAGCTTCTCTTCTTTTCTCAGCTATTTGTAAGCCTCCTCAGACAACCATTTTGCCTTTTTACATTTCTTTTTCTTAGGGATGGTCTTGATCACTGCCTCCTGTACAATGTCAGGAACCTCCATCCATAGTTCATCAGGCACTCTATCTATCAGATCTAACCCCTTGAATCTGTTTTTCACTTCCACTGTATAATCGTATGGGATTTGATTTAGGTCATATCTGAATGGTCTAGTGGTTTTCCCTACTTTCTTCAATCTAAAT
>NW_011483797.1:10497-22629 GCF_000754665.1 Bison bison bison | reverse complement strand
GCAGGATTTGCTTCTCTTCAGTTCACAGTCTTCCTCTACACAACTGGGATCTTACTGCCTGATTTCACAAGAGGATTAAGAGGATTTAATGAGATAATATACCCAGCAAATGCTTGCCGAGACAGTCAAAGAATGAAATAATTTGTTCTTGAACTTTATTGCTGGAACTACTTTCCAAGTAAAACCCGATGTGCGCTTTTTCATACGTTTAACATTCAGGTGTTGCATGAAACTGTTATTAATTCTGGTGATCAGCTGTTCTCTGTGGTTTGTAATATAGAGAATCTCAGCTCTGAAATAATGTGTACCTAAATTTATTTATAACATATGCATTCACTACATTAGAGAACATAACGATCCCCCATCATTGCAGCTAATCACACCAAGAGCTAATCACAATCAAGACCTGGCCTGGACCACTACTCTTCCTTCTCTACCTGCTCAGACTCTGAACCAGCAGATCTTTCTGACAATGAGGTTTAATCTCCATGTCCCTCTCCAGTTCACTTGAAGACACATCCCTACTCTTACAGTGGACACTGGCAAGCTCTAGACAGGGCTTACCTCTCTCAATTCCGTATCTCAAAAAAAGTATCTCAAATACTTGAGATTTAGGGATTTCTGCTGAAATGGGTTCCTTATGGGGCAGATTCTGAAAACATTTAAGGTAGAGGCGGATAGGAATCCATTGGAAGATTTTCATTATTACAGGAAACAGATCCCATGAGGGGCCAAGCATAATTAGGGAATCTCAGGCAAGCTGGCACCCACTACTCTGGGAAGGATGACAGGGAACCTGTGACCTAAGAAAAGGTGCCCCCACAGGACAGAAAGCCACCTTGAGGTTCAAGTCTAGATACAAAGGAGAAAGGGAAGTCTGCTCAATCCCTGCAGGAGCACTTGACCCTCTCTGACAGCCTAAAATGGTCCCCCCCCCGACATCTGCTAGCAGAAAAGATAAATAAGAGCCTAAAGGGCACCTCATCGTGAAGATCTAGGCCTACACATGGGCTCCACATAAGGTCTCTGACTGAGGGGGCAAGCTAGGCAGCCCAGCTGCCCGAACTGGGTGCTGGTGCTTTGCAACAGTGACTGAGCGACAAGCGTATGTATGACCACAAAGGAGCTCTCACTCTGAAGTCTACGTGTGCATCACCTTAAAGTTCTGGAGCAAAGGTCAATCATGAGCCCACTGCAGGATGAGTTTTTTTTTTCCTTTTAAAATGATTTTATTAAAGGTCTTTATAGAGCCACATCCAGATTCCAGATCCAGCTGCCAAGCAGACCCTGTCAAGACCAGCTGTAGCAGCAGTGCTGCGGCAGTAGAATCAATGCAAGCAACAGAATGGTGAGAAGGAAGTGTTTTTTCCCTTCCAAATGACGTGTGGAAGAGGACTGTCTCATTGATCTTAGGGAATCTACTGGGTTCTTGGAAAATTCAAGCAGAAGCGTATAGAGAGGCAAGTCCTCAAGGGAAAACACAGGATTTGCTGCTGAACTAAATATTTCAAAACCCAAGGAACTAGTTAGAAACATCACAAGTGTGACAGTGTTCATACCCCATACTGAGAGGTCACACTTGGAATGAAATGGCTAATGTCAACCTTTCTAAGGATCAAGGTCTACATGTCCTGAGATAAAGCACTCCGAGCCCACAGCCAAGAGTCACTAAGTGGCCTTTGCTTGGCTTTCAGCTCTTGAGGGGGAACATCTCAGCACCTTTCTCCAAACTGCCTACACCAAACTGGAACTCTCACTGGTCACGTAGCAAGTAACAGTTAAAATTATTTTTGGCTGCAGTTGAGTGAGAACTGGCATTTTAATGTGAACACTTACATATCAAAACCACTAATAACGGCATATTCTTCTGCAGTCCATCCAAAAACATCTTGAGAAAAGATGTCAACACCTTGCTGCAGAAGAAGTCTGACGACATCTGGTGATTCATACTTGACAGCAAGCATGAGGGCTGTTCTAAAACAACAGGGAGATGACTTCAGCCTCAGGAAGCTGAGTTGACTTACTTACACAGTTAATTTGATATGCTTTACCAAGTGAACGCCTTGCCCTTTCATGAAGAACTGACCATTTACAGGCTCAAGTGTTCATCTTTGTAAATTACCTCCAAGGCTAAAATGAAGGGACAGAAAAGAAGCCTCCTGTCCCACTGGGATGCCAGGCACCAGCACTTACTATTTCATAAGTCCCTGATGGGGACTTCCCTGGTGGGCCAGGGGGTAAGACACCAGGCTCCCAATGCAGAGGGCCCAGGTTCCATCCCTGGTCATGGAACTGGATCCCATAGGCTGCAACTAAGAGTTCCCACAACTAGGACCCCACGCAGCCAAATAAATAAATGTTTTTTAAAAATAATAATAAAGTCCTTGATGGACAAGAAACCATGCTGAGGTCACTTATCTGAGGCAGGTGACTATTTAAGGGATGAATTCCCCATTTCCTCCTTAGTCTGATATATTCAGCTTCAAAGTCAGCTAAAGGTTGACTAGGAAAGGCTACTTGCAGGATTAATTCAAAAATATTGATAACAATGGGAATATAAATAGTCATGGTGGCAGTTCATGATGTGGACAAGCATGTGCTAGGCACTGAAAATGAAATACTATATATAAAATCTTTCTTACACACAGGCACCTTTGAAAGATGCATTACTATTTGCCTTTCATATTAGGAAACTTATTTGCTAATGATAAATAACCCTAATTGATAGGAAACCTAGGAATTGAACCTAGTTTGAATCTAAAGCCCATCATTTTCATCTGTACTGTCCACCTCTGACTTGTCTTTGTTAAAGCTTTTATCCAATCAAAGCTATCTTTCTTCCTTCTACCTGCATTAAAAATGAAAATATCAAAATGTACTAAAATGAGAAAGGATAAAACCTGATGAGTCCACAGGATCTGGTGACCGTGAGTCATAATCACCTTTTTGTGGCTGTTGTTATTTAGTCGCTATGTTATATCTGACTCTTTTGAAACCTAATAACATCAGCATTCTTTAAACAAAGTAATTTAAAGCCAAGAGTTATCCAAAAGACAAAATCAAGTCTTTTAGGTTTACTATGCATCTTTTAAAAATACATACATATAAAGTAGAGGTTAAAGAATTCTTTTAAAAGAATTAAGAAACTCGATACTGTCATGAGGTAAACTAAAAAGCAGAATCCATATTTCATTAAACCAATAAAACTAATTTCAACTCCCTCAGCTATTACAAGATCAACCAAACAGGTTGCATATGAGATCAGTCAATATTATAAAGGAATATGAATCCTGCTATACATTCCTGCTATATATTGTTCCTGATTCCCAGTCAGAATAATTGACTTTCTACCTAAGTGATGATGTGTTGATCACAAATGAATCCTCTTATTCATTTAATCTTGATATTACAATCCTAGAACAGCACTAAGGGTTTTTAAAAGAAAAAGAACAACGGTACCTTTTCATCTTATCAACCGATGTATATTTGCTTCTTTCTTCACTAAAACCTCCACCATTTGCCCTCTTCTTTCATGTATAGCAAGTAACAGTGGTGTCAGATCATCCTGTAAAACAGGGAAAACCATTTCTAATGTACACAGTTAACCTATTTCTAAATTGAAATTAAAATCATGTAATAGATTCTCCGAACTTAAAAATAAAAACCAGAAAGTAAATGAAAGAGAGGCCCCTTCCTCCTCATCACCCTGTGCACCTTCTTTCTCTTTAATCTGCTCCTCCTCTGGGCCTTCCCTGGTGGTCCAGTGGCTAAGTGTTAAGCTCCCAATGCAGGGGGTGTGGGTATCATTTAGCTACTGTATCAATTGCATATTTTAGGGACAATGCTGAGGCAGAAATATATAATACTATCTGTAGCATGCATAACCTATCCAAGGATGACCATGAGTAAACTCAAAAGGTTTACAGACATTCCAGTGGGAATATTATTCTCTACATGAACATGCAAAGAAAGAAACATTTTCTTTTTTTCAAAAAATCAACTGTGGGAACCCTGTTTTACTGCTTTCTCAGAAAAGTCTCCTGGAATTTAATCTTACTCATTCTCTCTTCCTTGCTTGCTCTTTCCACTGCCCTTCCGTAAGTTAGACGTTCTGGCTGAGAGGTCAGCATTCGCTAGATGCTAACTGCATGCAGAATGAGCGCCCTCCCCACCTTATCTTCAAAGACCCTTCTTGATGACTCTCATGTGATTACCTCCAGACCACCAGGAAGAAGCTTCCAAAATCCCAGGGTTCTGGTGTCTGTCTTGCTTTACTGCTCTTAGTTAAAGACTGCAACATAAAATTACCAATAAATACATGCTCAACATTTTCTCGGGGAGTTGCTCTTCCACCACATCTCCCTGAGCTGTCTCTTATAATCTTGTGTGTTTGTGAGAGTTACTCAGTGCAAAACCGCCACAATCAACTTAAAAAGTCTAATTTAAAAACTCAATCCCATTCTTAAGATATTTTTTAAAACATGAAATCAACAATAGATTAATTAGATTGTCTTAAAAGCTTCAAATATTTATCAAAATAAACTATCAATCAAAAATTGGAAATTCAAATGCTTATGGATGGAAAGCTGATGACCTGAGTAAGTGATAAAGTCAGATGAGACCGGTAACCCCAAAAACACATGTCCCACACAGAAGGGGTGGCCTCTGCATGCAGACCAAACAGTAGGATGGGCTCAAGGGCGTCCAGATTTGGTCCTTGGAGAAGCCTGAACTTCTGCATGAGCCTCCTAAATTTGAAATGTTGACTCAATGTGTGGAGGTAACTAAACATATCCAAGGGCCATGTTTGGTTTATGGCCTTCTTTTGGTTTTATGTTTGCTGTTTCCAAACAGGTGGGTATAAAGCAAATATTTGTATGTGAAACCTTTCCTTTCTTTAGTATCATATGTTTCACAAAAAAAGTGGGTCCCAATATGTAATAAATATGGCTATTAAGACTCATAATTCAAGTAAACATAAATTCTTTTAAAAAGACTCATAATTCACAGTCAAGAATATTTCCACTGCCTGTTGAAACTACAGTCTATCTCTAGAATTCTTCTAGATTGTTAATCAAATGGATAATGAGTTTCCACGCCTGCTGGAAATAAATGCTTAAAACAATTCCCCTCTGTACTATTACTAACTTCAGGGGTTTTAAAGCTCTCATCTGCTTATGCCAGGAATCAGCAATTCTAACAGATACACTGCAAGAGTCTGTCCTGCAGCTGACACCAAAAAAGGCTCATGAGTCACTATTACTGCAGTCAGGAAAACCCTGTTAGTAACAAACATCTATTGACCTAATGACCTGGATGGTAAGAGAAGGTGTAAAATCCTTAAAGGGTCAGACTCTACAAAGTGACTTCGCCATGAGGAAATCGCTAAAGACTCTCAGAGTGTCACTGAATGAAGAGTGGTTGGAAGGAAAAGGAAAGCCCATAGATATTGCCAAAGATACTCCTTTTAATATCTCAAACACAGGGGCAGAGAAAAAGTCTGGCTAATGTTGTTGGAAAGGAGGGAGCTGATGGAAGTAGCTAGCATTGATCAAACTCCAACACTTCAGGAGACTACTTTCTTTTATGAAGGGTGTCATTTAGAAATTACATGTGTTCACTCCATAGTTATTCATAAAGGATTGGATAAGAATCTCAAAGGAATAGTTCTAAACGCACACGTCCAAGCGTTCCTCGATTTACTCAGTCAAAATCTTCAGGGAACAGCCTAGGCTTGTAAATTTTTTTAATAGTTAGTAGTACTAGTTTAGTTGCTAAGTCGTGTCCGACTCTTGAGACCTCATGGACTGCAGCCCGCCAGGCTAAATCCGCCAGGCTCCTCTGTCCATGGGATTTTCCAGGCAAGAATACTGGAGTGGATTGCCAATTTTTTTAATATGTTTTCCCAAATAATTGTGGTTCACTGCTGGGCATACACATCGAGGAAACCAGAATTGAAAGAGACACGTGTACCCCGATGTTCATCGCAGCACTGTTTATAACAGCCAGAACATGGAAGCAACCTAAACGTCCGTCTACAGATGAACAGATAAGAAAGCCGTGGTACATATACACAATGGAATATTACTCAGCCATTAAAAAGAATACATTCGAATCAGTTCTAATTGGGTGGGTGAAACTGGAGCCTAGTATACACAGTGAGGTAAGCCAGAAAGAAAAACACCAATACAGTATACTAATGCATATATATGGAATTTAGAAAGATGGTAATGATAACCCTGTATGCGAGACAGCAAAAGAGACACAGATGTATAGAACAGTCTTTTGGACTCTGTGGGAGAGGGAGAGGGTGGGATGATTTGGGAGAATGGCATTGAAACATGTATAATATCATATATGAAACGAATTGCCAGTCCAGGTTCGATGCATAATACAGGATGCTTGGGGCTGGCAACTGGGATGACTCAGAGGGACGGTACAGGAAGGGAGGTGGGAGGGGGGTTCAGGATGGGGAACATGTGTACACCTGTGGCAGATTCATGTTGATGTATGGCAAAACCAATACAATATTGTAAAGTAATTAGCCTCCAATTAAAATAAATATATATTTTTAAAAAAAGAATCTCAAGGGAATAGTTCTAAACGCACACGTCCAAGCATTCCTCGATTTACTCAGTCAAAATCTTCAGGGAACAGCCTAGGCTTGTAAATTTTTTCAATACGTTTTCCCAAATAATTGTGGTTCACCAGCAGAATATAGCTGGGACTTAATGCAGCAACCACTCCAGTCTCATCTCTTACTCACACGGCCAATTCCTTCTCTTATGTGAAGGTTTGAATAAAAAAGAAAAGTGTAAGAGGCAAGAGTCATCAAAACTGCAATTTTTAAAAATTTCCTGGGTAAACAGTGGTAGAATAGGGACTAGTAAACCCAAAAGGCAACCTGATCTCATTATTTATAAACCCCTTACTTCCTTCCCATCAAGACATTCTAGATGGGAGAGCAGAGTCTAGACTCTTATCTAAGTGGATGGTTCTGCCAGAATAGGATAATATATCAGTTAATTATTTGTTCTTCTCTCTTAATTCCCATTTAATCGCCACCTGTTCACTGCCAGTCTGTTCTGCTCAGAGTCTTCTTAAAACTGGCACCTAGGCAAGTTTACAATTCACTCACACTCTTTTTCAAAATAACAACTATTATTCCTGAAAACTGAAAAGCACCTCACAGAAATATATACACTGAAGGGAATGAAAAGCACAAACCAAAATCTTGGGACTTCCGTGGTGGTTCCGTGGCTGGGTCTCAGTGCTCCCAGTAAAGAGGGCCTGGGTTTGACCCCTGGTCAGGAAACTAGATCCTACATGCTGAAACTAAGCCCAGCACAGCCAAATAAATAAATGTTAAAATAAATAAATCCTCTTCTTGGCATTTCCCAACTGCCAAAATTCCAGCTCGATTTGCACTTTTCACCTGCTTGCTCCATTTCTTTCCTTTTACCCTCTTAAGACTTGGGCAGTGAGAGAGAAACCATGTTTATAGAAACCATTTTTAATAAAATGGGAATTTGTCAACAGCAGCAAGATTTCTATTATGTTGTAAAATGCTTTCATTATGTTTGAATTTTAAGACAAAGTCTACTGAGGCAAATTTTGCTTTACTGTGTTATTTTAGAGTGATTACAAAAAAAAAAAAACTTAAGTTGGGGAAATTATTTGGAAAATGTTTTACCTTTAACAAGTGCAGTGTTATCACGAATACCGGCCATAAACACATAAAGGAATGCTTTACTCTCTAATGCTTGAGAAATATCATGATTTAAAGTGAAATCATAGACAATTTGGTTTCTTCAAAATACTTTCACTCAGGGAAGGCTGGAGCTTCCAAACACGGAAAACTGAGGCCACCTGTGAGAGTGGAGGGAGTTCCTGGCGGGGCTGCAGAGGCTGGACTTCACATGCTTCCTGAAGAAAGAGCAGGAGGGGCAGCTCCCCATGCACAGCTGCCACCCTGCGGAGCAGCTCCCCGGGGCTGATCGCAGGAGACCCCGAGGGGTACCTGGTGAACCAAGTGGTCACCAGCACAAGAGAATGCCCTTGCTGGGTGTCAAACATGACCTGACCCGCCTGGCTGGATCTCAGAACCCGGGGTCCTGGAGGGCTCAGGGCTCCAGGCCTGCTGCCTCCCAGGCCCACTTGCACTCACCCAGGCCTCCCTGCTGGGCACTGGGTCTCCTTCCTCCTCTGCCCACCCCTAGGGGCTCACATTCCCTGAGCCCCTGTAAACAGCCAGTGCCCACATCACTTCACTCCCCACAGGCCTTCATTTCCTGTGGGCTCAGAGCCTACCACCCACTCCCACGTACCTTCTAATGGGAAAGCCTTCCTTCTAGGGTAGAAGGGTGGGTGGCAGACAGAGCTCTGCCTTTTCTGGGGGTGCCGACTTTTTTCATCCCCGCCCCTTGACTCGGGTTTGGAACTGTTTCCATGATAACAGGGCCTCATGGACACTATTCAGTTTACCTATTTACATACTGTTGTAAATAAAACACATGTATATTAAAAAAATGATTCACAAATATTTGGTAAATAACGTTAGGTGACCGATACCTTGTGCCTGGCTTCTATATAGGCGTCATAGGAAAGCAGCTTTGCTGCGAGTGATACATTCTGGCAAAAGACAGCGTAGCGGAGAGCGGTCTTGCCACAGACATCCATGACATTTGGGTCAGCACCATGCTCCAGCAGAAGAGTCGCACACTCCTCCTCTTGGCATTCTATGGCCTGTTAGTGTTGTGGCAAGAAACAAGAGTGTGAATTCTAGGAATTCAAAGTAAACAGGCCACAAGCTTCATCAGTTTGCTATATTTCAATGAGATAAATTCACTTTTAGTCTCAGGAAATCACACCCATCTCATGTGGACACGGTTCGCTGCCCCATACCTTCATCAGCGCTGTCCTCTTTTCATTGTCACAGAGGCTAAGCAGGCATTTTCTCTCTAGGAGGAGAGTTACCACCGCTGAACGGCCATTGGCACAGGCCACGTGGAGCTCAGTCCTACAAAAGCAAGAGCAGTTTTTAGGAAACTCTAGTGTTACTGTTTCAAAGCAAACAATCGTTCCTGTGATTGAAAACATTCAATAGCATGCTATTCCTATCACTTTAAAACAAATATTTCATTTTCTTCTGGAGTAAGAACAGTCTATATTTGCTTTAGCTCTTCGTACCACAGTAATGAAAGAACCATCTACTTGAATAGAACGAGCATGACCTTGAGATTCAGCTCAACTTGGGTTTGTATTTGACTTTCACTCTGTCACTCATTAGCCATTGCTCAGCCTCTCTGTGCCTCAATTTCCTCATCAACAGAATGGAGAGGGAGTAGTAGTTATTTCACAGGACAGCACTGTGATGCTTACATGAGAGCCATGCAAAGGGTGCAGAACCGTTCCTGGCACAGACAACAGCTCAGTAACTGTTAGGTCATATTATCATATTTATTACTAGTACTACTAGTTTACAAGGACAACATCTCAATGAAGTCAAAGGATATGACACCTCCTTTGCAGATATATTTTGAGGATTACAGACAGCATTGTACTTCGATGATTCTACTATCCTCATTTTCTCACATTTTAACACCTCTGACATTGGAATGAAATTTATAATTCACAATGTCTGTACAACTATAATTAGTAGCATTTTTGTTTGTTCCTTGCTTATTTTTCCTGTTGGTCTAATTATCATAAGGTCTTTTTGCTTAAGGTTGCTGTTTTGAAAGCACTGATGATGCACATTATATATTATTATATATTACAGGTACACAACATAGTGATTCTCAATTGTTATAGATTATACTCTATTTAAAGTTATTATAAAATGTTGCCTATATTCCTTATGGTGTACATATATCCTGGTAGCTTGCAGGATTTTAGTTACCCCACCAAGAATCGAACCCTGGGCCCACAACAGTGAGTCTTAACCACTGGACTGCCAAGCAACTCCCAAGATTCCCTTGACTTATGAAAGGGCTGAAAGTTGTCAGAAGACATCAATCCTCAAAAAAAATTCTAAAAAAAAATGAAAGTGACAAATTATTTTTAATCTCTGCTACATCCCTATTAGTGTCAAAAATACCAGCCCTGTCTGCTAATCTGACTTGTCTATAGGCAGCTTGATCGACACAGTTTTAATTTTTTGTGTGTTGTTAAAATGTTAATTCAACCTCCAGATTTCCTTCTTTTGTTTTTTGGGTTTTTTTTTTGTGTGTGTGCTGAAATCCAGGAAACTCCATTATTTCAAAAAAAGAATTTTGAAATAATTCTTAGCGAGGTCTTTGGGGTGGGAGGGAGGCTCACCAGGAAGGGGATATATGTATACTTAGAACTGATTTATGATTGTATACAGCAGAAAACAACACAACATTGTAAAGCAATTATTCTCCAATTAAAAAAAATTAAGATTAAGAAACAATAGAAATAGAAAAAAAAGGTCTCTGTCAGCAGAAAAAAAATGTGTAAATAGGAATTTGAGTTTTCTTCTGGTACTTTTCTCACTGTGCATATTTAAAATGTTTGACCCACACTCCATCTGAAACTTTTTGGTGAGATAAAAATCTAGTTACTTTTCTCTTTTATCAGGTTATTTCTCCATCATCTACACACAATTTATCTTTTCTAACAGAAAATGTCACCAGTATCAAGTTCTAAAGCTTTACATACATTTGGGTGTTTGGGCATTTTCTATTCTGTTCCATTCATTTATCTATCCCCCTTTCAGTTGTTAGTAAATGAAGACATTGTGGGCACTTACAGCACATTTTGATATCAAGAAGGGCAAGTCTTAGTCTACCATGTAAAATTTTAATTTCATCACAATTAAAGGCAGCATAGATAACCCAAAATTTAAAATCACAATACATGGATTTGGTTTAAGTATAGAAAGACCATACATCCTAAGAAAATGTCTTCCTATTCAAGGACACAGCCAGCTTCCTACTTCAAAGCTGTCTTCTAAGGTCCTTCAGAAAGAACATATATACCTAACTGTACACTGATATAAAACAGATATTGAATTGGAGCTGAAGAATTTTTAATCTAGAAGTTGACCTGTCATGGGAATTATTTTGCTCACTAGGCAGTTTTCTGTAATATATAACCTTACAGAATAAAAATGTATACATGAAAAATAAGACGCTGACAACATCAGAAATCTGTCCACTGCCATGATCCACAATAGGCGATCCATGAAGAAGTGTTTTCATAAATCACATGAGAAAAAATGTGAGAGCCAGGAGGTTCCAGAAGATTTCTTGAAGGCTACAGAACTTGAGAGCTCTTACTCATGAGTACATCATGCTAACCCATGCAAAGAAAAAGGAGGAGGAAGACAGAAAAAACAGATGCTATTCATATTTCATTTCATTTCTGTGACTACTGACATTCAGTTAAATGACTTCAAAACGATCAGCAAAGTGCCCTATGAGGGGAATTACAAGTGGGTCTGAAATCAGCTAAGGCTTTTTGCTGCCTATAAAGTCTTTGGGGTGCTGGATCCCAGGAAGGTGTCCAAGAGCCTTGGAGGGGAAACTCACAGGAGGGACCCCTACCAGGCCCTTCCACCCCGCTTACCTGTTCATCTTGTCCCTGTCGTTCAGGCCACTCTTTCCGAGCAACAGAACCTGCAGCACTTTGGCTACGTTGCCTATACTGGCAGCTTTGTGGATCTTTCCAAGGTCCTCGTTTCGGATGCAGTTCCCGGGCTGGAAGTTGATTCTATGACTGCTCTCTCTCACCGGGTTGATGGAGGAGCCAAAGGGTGAAATGCCCTTCTTACTCCTGAAGCCAAAAATCTTCTTTGTCACAGAGCCTACAAGCTCCAACCACACCTCACCTCCCCCTCAGCTCTTCAGAGTCTCCTAAATCCAACACAAGCACTACAGGTAAACCAGAGCAGTTTGCAGCTCTGCCGTTTACAGCAGTTTACAGTTTACAGCAGTTTACAGTTTACAGCAGTTTACAGTTTACAGCTCTGCCGTTTACAGCAGTTTACAGTTTACGGCAGTTTACAGTTTACAGCAGTTTACAGCAGCTGCCACCACCTCCCAGCTGGGAAGCTCAACGGTTTAGAATCTTTCATCCCAGAATGATCGTTGCTAAGCAACACCTCAA
>NW_011483797.1:7529-10397 GCF_000754665.1 Bison bison bison | reverse complement strand
GGTAAGCGGGGTGGAAACTCACAGGAGGGACCCCTACCAGGCGCTTCCACCCCGCTTACCTGTTCATCTTGTCCTGTCGTTCAGGCCACTCTTTCCGAGCAACAGAACCTGCAGCACTTTGGCTACGTTGCCTATACTGGCAGCTTTGTGGATCTTTCCAAGGTCCTCGTTTCGGATGCAGTTCCCGGGCTGGAAGTTGATTCTATGACTGCTCTCTCTCACCGGGTTGATGGAGGAGCCAAAGGGCGAAATGCCCTTCTTACTCCTGAAGCCAAAAATCTTCGTCACAGAGCCTACAAGCTCCAACCACACCTTACCTCCCCCTCAGCTCTTCAGAGTCTCCTAAACCCAACACAAGCACTACAGGTAAACCAGAGCAGTTTACAGCTCTGCCGTTTACAGCAGTTTACAGTTTACAGCAGTTTACAGTTTATAGCAGTTTACAGCAGCTGCCACCACCTCCCAGCTGGGAAGCTCAACGGTTTAGAATCTTTCATCCCAGAATGATCGTTGCTAAGCAACACCTCAAAACACACTGCCCATGCGCACAGGGGCTTGGTGGGCCAGCCTGACAAGTGTGCATGTGCAAGAACTGTAAGTTCATTTTCTGAAAGAAACAAACAATATCAATAAACCCTTACCTAAACTAAGAAGGAAAAACGGGAAACTGAAATAAACACAGAAGTCAAAGCGGCATTAAAACTATATAACTGTCAAAATAACTATACTACCCAAAGCAATCTACAGATTAAATGCTGCTGCTGCTGCTAAGTCACTTCAGTCATGTCTGACTCTGTGCGACCCCATAGATGGCAGCCCACCAGGCTCTCCCTTCCCTAGGATTCTCCAGGCAAGAACACTGGAGTGGGTAGCCATTTCCTTCTCCAATGCATGAAAGTGAAAAGTGAAACTGAAGTCGCTCAGTCATGTCCAACCCTCAGCGACCCCATGGACTGCAGCCTTCCAGGCTTCTCTGTCCATGGGATTTTCCAGGCAAGAGTACTGCAGTAGGGTGCCACTGCCTTCTCCGCAGATTCAGTGCATTTTCTATCAAATTGCCAATGGCATTTTTCACAGAACTAGAACAAAACTTTTACAGTGTGTATGGAAACAGAAGACCCC
The DNA here is from genome assembly GCF_000754665.1 of Bison bison bison. NCBI lineage: Eukaryota > Metazoa > Chordata > Mammalia > Artiodactyla > Bovidae > Bison > Bison bison. Next base: position 9,275 of record NW_011483797.1, on the reverse strand, counting down.
AAATAGCCAAAGCAATCTTGAGAAAGAAAAGCAAGAGCTGACAGAATCAGGTACCCCAACCTCAGCCTACTCTGCAAGTTTCAGTAATCAAAACACTGGACCTAGCACAAAAACAGAAATATACTGAATGATTAATGGAACAAGAGAGAAAGTTCAGAGAGAAACCTACGCACCTATGGTCAATTAATCTAGGATAAAGGAGGCAAGACTGTACAAAGGAGCAAAGCACCCTCTTCAATAAGTGGTGCTGAGAAAACTCAACAGCTACAGGTATAAGAAGGAAATTAGAACACTCCCTAACATTATACACAAAAATAAACTCGAAATGGACTAAAGACCTAAATATAAGGGCAGGCCCTAAAAAACTCTTAGAGGAGAATATAGGCACAACACTCTCTGACGTAAATTAAGGCAGTATCTTTTTTCATCCGCCTCTTAGAATAATGACTATTAAAAACAGAAATAAGCAAATGGGATCTAATTAAACTCAAAAGCTTTGGCACAGCGCAGGAAATCATAAACAAGACAGACAACAGCCCACATAATGGGCAACACTATTTGCAAATGATGCAACTGACAAGGGAGTAATCTCCAACATATTCAAACAGCTCAAAGAGCTCAATATCAAAAAACAAACAACCTGATCACAAAATGCGTGTAGGCTCTAAATATACATTTCTGTAAGGAACACCCACAGACAACCAAAACGCACATGAAAGGATGCTCAGGAAGGATGCTCTGCATCACTAATCATTAGAGAAATGCAGAAATACTACAATGAGGTATCGTTTCACGCCAATCAGAATAGCCACCATCAAAAAATCGACAAACAATAAATGCTGGAGAGAGTGTGGAGAAAAGGGAACTCTCCTACACTGCGTATGGAATGCAACTAGGTGCACCCACTGTGGAGAGCTCTGTGAGGTTTCTTTAAAACTAACTATAAACTTGCCATATGATTCAGCAATCCCAGTCCTGGGCATGTATCTGGGGAAAACCATAATTCAAATAGGTACATGCACCCCAATGTTCACTGCAGAACTACTGACAGTAGCCAGGACATGGAAGCAACCTAAGTGTCCATCACCAGAAGAATGGATAAAGAAGATGCAGTGTACACACACACACACACACACACACACACACACTCCGCACACACAAGAATGAAATAATGCCATTTGCAGCAACACAGAAGGATCTCAAAATTACAATACTAAGTGAAGTCACTCAGAGAGGAACAAATATCACATCACTTACATGTGGAATCTAATCAAAATAAGCTTATTTACAAAACAGAAACCAACTCACAGATCTCAAAATCAAATTAAGGTTATGAAAGGGGAAACATAAAGGGAGGGATAAATTAGGAGATTGGGGTTAAAACATAGACACTATTTTCCAGTAGTGATGTACAGATATGAGAGTTGGACCATAAAGAAGGCTGATGGCCAAAGAATTGACGCTTTTAAACCGTGGTGTTGGAGGAGACTGGCGAGAGTCCTTGGACTGCAAAGAGATTAAACCAGTCAATCCTAAAGGAAATCAATCCTGAACATTCATTGGAAGGACTGATGCTGAGTGTGAAGCTCCAATACTTCGGCCACCTGATGTGAAGAGCCGATTCATCAGAGGAGAGCCTGATGCTGGGAAAGATTGAAGGCAGGACGACAAAGGGGACAACAGAGGACGAGATGGTTGGAGAGCATCACTGACTCAATGGACATGAATTTGAGCTAACTCCACAAG
>NW_011483797.1:4690-7359 GCF_000754665.1 Bison bison bison | reverse complement strand
TGTAGATCCTAGAGGAGACACCTCATAGGACTCAGATTCAAATTCAGCAGCAGCTGGAAAGAAAAAGGAGTACATTCTTTATCTCAAATACTTGAGTTCAGTATTAGTTAAAAATAAAAAAAGAAACAAAACAAACTTGGGCTATTTCTAAATGTTCCAAAAAATGAAACATATCTATAGATGACAGGAAACAAAATACAAGATTACAATTACACACTCTGCCCTTGGTCCCACATGTGGCTGAGTATCAGAGCTTCTGGTTTTCTCATTCTTCATTCATTTCTCAATAACTATGTGCAAAGGTGCTGTGACAAACACTGGAATTACAAGATGAAGGTGACCCAGTCCACCCTGAAAAATGATATCCCATAAACTGGAACAACAGACAAACAGGCAATTTCCATACAGAGTCATAAATACTAAGATACAAAGGATGGCACAAGGAACACTCAGAAGGGACAGCCAGCTTTGCGTCAATCCTGCCAGCTTTTTGGTGGAGGTGCTGTGGAAGCAGATACCTGAAGGACAGGAAAAAGACAGGAGAGGGAGGGGAAAGCACGTACAAAGACCGGAGGTGGGAACCCCACCTGGGGGATCCTACAGTCTGTCTGGTTAGATGCAGAGCTGAGGGCAGAGGAGGGTGGTAGAGAGAGAAGGTCGACTACGTTGGCAGGACCCACACTGAGGTGGTGGTACAGAGAGAAGGCCGACTACGTTAGCAGGACCCATACTGAGGTGGTGGTAGAGAGAGAAGGCCGACTACGTTGGCAGGACCCACACTGAGGTGGTGGTACAGAGAGAAGACCGACTACGTTGGCAGGACCCACACTGAGGTGGGTGGTAGAGAGAGAAGGCCGACTACGTTGGCAGGACCCATACTGAGGTGGGTGGCTGGAATTCTTCCTGAGGGCAAAGATAAACCAGTGACAAAACCAACGACTGAGAAATTTAAGGTCACCCCCCAAGTGACAGTGACAGAGGTAACTGCTTGAGTCTGGGTTTCCTAGCCTAACGACCACCAGACACTTGACAAGTTGATACACTCCATGTTTTCTGAGAATAGTGTCAGGGTGCAGGTGCATAGTTCTACAGGGATGGCAGAAGCAGAGGCAGGATATAGCCAGGAACAAAAAGACATACATACTGTTGTGATGACTGTAGCTCTGTAGCATAATCTGAAGTCAGGCAGGATGATTCCTCCAGTTCCATTCTTCTTTCTCAAGATTGCTTTGGCTGCACTCAGCTTTCTTTCTGGTCCAACTCTCACATCCATACATGACTACTGGAAAAACCATAGCCTTGACTAGACGGACCTTTGTTGACAAAGTAATTTCTCCGCTTTTTAACCTGCTGTCTAGGTTGGTCATAACTTTCCTCCAAGGAGCAAGCGTCTTTTCATTTCATCGCTGCAATCACCATCTGCAGTGATTTTGGAGCCCGAAAAAAATAGTGTCTATCCACTGTTTCCCCATCTATTTGCCATGAAGTAATGGGACTGGATGCCATGATCTTAGTTTTCTGAAATGTTGAGTTTTGAGCCAACTTTTTCACTCTCCTCTTTCATCAAGAGGCTCTTTAGTTCTTCTTCACTTTCTGCCATAAGGCTGGTGTCATCTGCATATCTTAGGTTATTGATATTTCTCCCGGCAATCTTGATTCCAGCTTGTGCTTCTTCCAGGCCAGTGCTTCTCGTGATGTACTCTGCATATAAGTTAAATAATCATGGTGACAATATACAGCCGTGACATACTCCTTTTCCTATTTGGAACCAGTCTGTTGTTCCAAGTCCAGTTCTAACTGTTCCTTCCTGTCCTGCATACAGGTTTCTCAACAGGCAGGTCAGGTGATCTGCTATTCCCATCTCTTTCAGAATTTTCCACAATTTATTGTGATCCACACAAAGGCTTTGTCATACTCAATAAAGCAGAAATAGATGTTTTTCTGGAACTCTCTTGCTTTTTCCATGATCCAGCGGATGTTGGCAATTTGATCTCTGGTTCCTCTGCCTTTTCTAAAACCAGCTTGAACATCTGGAAGTTCACGGTTCATGTATTGCTGAAGCTTGGCTTGGAGAATATTGAGCATTACTTTACTAGTGTGTGCTGCTGCTGCTGTGTCGCTTCAGTCGTGTCTGACTTTGTGCGACCCCACAGATGGTAGCCCACCAGGCTGCTCTGTCCCTGGGATTCTCCAGGCAAGAATATGGGAGTGGGTTGCCATTTCCTTCTCCAGAGCATTCATGCATGCTAAGTCGCTTCAGTTGTGTCTGACTCTGTGCGACCCTATGGATAGCAGCCCTTCAGGCTCCACTGTCCACAGGATTTTCCAGGCAAGAATATTGGAGTAGGTTGCCATTTCCTTCTCCCTTACTAGCATGTGAGATGAGTGCAATTGTGTAGTAGTTTGAGCATTCTTTGGCATTGCCTCTCTTTGGGATTGGAATGAAAACTGACCCTTTCCAGTCCTGTGGCCACTGCTGAGTTTTCCAAATTAGCTGACATACTGAGTGCAGCACTTTCACAGAATCATCTTTTAGGATTTGAAAGAGCTCAACTGGAATTCCATCATCTCCAAGCTTTGTATAACTGCTCAGCAAGATATTTTTTAGAAATTTAAATTAAAAGGTTATAAGTAAATAGTAATTAAAGATCTACTCTTGTATAAGAAAA
>NW_011483797.1:0-2054 GCF_000754665.1 Bison bison bison | reverse complement strand
ATGACTTTTGAGGGTCACTACTTCTTGCTCCAACTTCTTTTTCTTCTCCTCTAGTTTTTCACATTTCTTTTGCATTCCCTTCATAGATAATAACTCCTCTCAAAGGACTTGATTCTTCTGCATCCAGGTGCAGCCATTTTGAAGATGCAGTTCCCAGCTCTGCTGGAAGGTCATCTATTGTAGAAAACAATACCATTTGGTAATGAGGCAAGTGGACTGAGCACAGCCTAACTCAAACCCAGGATCAAATAAATAGGATGGTATCTGTATTGTAGAAGGTAGGACCAGGAATTATTCAGAGAATCAAGAAAGAAGTTCAAACCACCAAGAGTCAGAAAATACACTCTTCACTGTCATCATCTTTCTCACACAACATTTGTATTGGATTTTACACTTTTATTGTTCTACAATTAATATTTTTCTACCTTTCCTCTATAAAATGACTACAAGGCCCCTCTTAGTCGAACATCTCTTGTTCCTCCCCACCCCCCATCTTAATGCCCCACGGTTTTCAAAGAAGCGCGAGGGATACTGTATTGGGTTATCTGGGACTGAGTCAATAAATCCCTCCAAAAGAAGACTGAAAACAAGACTCTAATGACTAAATCTATAAATATGGATGCTAATCCCATAAGACTTTTTCTGAACTACAAAGACTTTTTGCTCATTTGAACTGCATTCCAAAGCAGCTAAAGAAATTCCATTTCCCAAGAGTTTACTGAGATGATTCATACATTTTTCTGAAAAGAAAAATGTCACATTCTGGTAATCTTTTGTTACTTTCCATTTGTGCAAGACAAGGGCTGTGTGTATCAATAAATATTCCCTGTTAGTGTGTACTTAAACAAGATTCTCCCTCATGGAGAAAATGACGACAGTGTAAATTTAAGGGCTAAACTGCTCTCCACAGGCTCGATGACAAGAGCTGAGGAGAAAAGGCTCCATGAGAGCTGGACAGTCGGGAAAGCTCTGGAGGAGGAGAGACTGGGCACCAGGTCTGAATAAACAGAGGACTACCCAAGAGAAAAGAAACTGTAAAGACAGAAAGGACAGTCTGAGCAAAGGCCAAGAAAAGGAGAAATCAGCCAGTGAACTCTGAGGATAAAATCCCACTACAGGGAAATAAAAACATGTCCACACAGAAACATGTAAATCAATGTTCACAGCAGCATTATTAATAGCCTCAAAGCGGAAACAACTCAAAGCTCCATCAACTGATGATGGATACATGGCTTAGTCACATACTGGTTATTGTTTGACCATCAACAGAAACGGAAGAACTGATACGTGCTATCACATGGATGAACCTCGAAAACATGACGTCAAGTGAGAAAAGCTAATCCCAAAGGAGCACATACTGTATGATTCCCTTTATATAAAATACCCAAAACAGGCATGTCTCCAGAGACGGATATTAGACTGAGGGTTGCCTGGGGCTGAGGGAGATGGGAGGGGGGCATAGGTGGTGGCTAAGGGACGCAGGGTTTCTTTGGGGGGGCTGATGGAAATGCTCTAAAATTGACTGTGGTCACAGGTGACACCTCTCTAGACTAAGAGATACTGAACTACACATGTTCAGAGTGTGAATTCCATGATACATGAATTATACCTCAGTAGCTTTTTAAAAAAATTCAATGGCAGGATCTAGATAATCTTCTTAATTCTCCAGTTTGGATGAACGTACTATATACCATCTGAGTACCTCCATGCCTTTACAGTATATCTAAAATGAAAAGAAAAGAAGGCAATGCCTGACTTCAACTGATTTAAAACCCTTTCTGCACAAGTTATTCTTAAATGCACACAATAAATATATACAGAATTCTACAGCCTTTCACAGAAGTGAAGATGTGAAATGACAATTTTCTGGAACATTCCATTAAACATTATCCTCTGATTTTATCTGCCTTGACTCATCACAATAATACAGCTTTCACTAAAAAAAGTCTATCAACTTCTGTGAAGAATGAGGCACAAGTCCCAACTTTTCTAAGGATATCTAACATAAGAGAAGATATAGTGCAAATGGCAGAATGAAAGTCAGAGTTTAAGAA
>NW_011483796.1:12015-13574 GCF_000754665.1 Bison bison bison | reverse complement strand
CTCAAACCGCCCGTCGCCCCACCCCGTTCCGGGTTAGGGTCGCCAGATTTAGCAAATGAAGGTACAGGAAGCACTGTTAAATGTGAATTTCAGATAAGCAGCGAGGTGTTTTTAAGTCTAAATATGTATCATACCTGGAATGCAAATTTAATGAGACTCATTTAGACTAAAAACGCTTCGCTGTTCAACTGAAATTCACATTTTACTGGGCTTCCTGTGTTAAATCTGGCAACCCTACCTGGGGCTTCGGAGGATCTGCAACCCTGACCTTGTTTTTTTTAATCTGAGATTTTTGACTCTTGGAAAACTTGCAAAACTTACCGCACAAACCCCGTGGATGTGTTACAGAGCTAAACTTGAGAACCTTCACGACTGATTGCCCTGCAAACCTAGGAAAGAAAGCTTCCTATGATTTGTTTGCTTAATTTAACGCGAGACCTGTTTTTTCTATTGCTATTCCTAATTGTTTTGTGCATATCAGATTTTCTCTGAACTGTGTGACCGAAAACAGAAAAGAAAGGAAGTGGACCACAGAACGGACATGAGTCAGCATCCGTCCTCTGTGGGCCTGGAAGTTCAGATTCCCACGTTCCAGGCCACCTCGCTATCACAGGGGATCGACAGTTACATACGCAAATGATACGATTTGAACACAAGCTACTTGATAGCCAAGCAGTCACCCCTCTGCTCTTTGCATTGTGGGATGGTGTGTAAGATTTTGTCTGAAAAGGGTTTTGTTGTTTATGTTTCGAAGGTTAGAAAACCCTGGTTAAGGGGATCCAAACTAGAGCCCCCTGGTGCAGACACGTGTGCCCCCTCCTCATTCATTCTTCACTAACACTTGCTGGGCTTCTGCTACATGCCAAGCCCTGGATACAAAGCCAAGCCCAAGTGTCACTTGGCCGGGAGAAAGACCCAAAACAAACAAGCCTGTGAGGTGGAGATAAGTGCTATAAAGAGCAGTCGAGTAGGGTGGAGCTGCTGTATACAGGGGGTCAGGAAGTCCTCCCAGAGAGGGAGACTGCGGGTGAGAGGTAAGAAGAGAGGTAAGCAGCCCAGGCAGAGGACTGCACGTGCAAAGGCCCTGAGGCAGAAGGGGCGCGTGTGCTGGAAGGACAGCAAGTGGAGCGGGGCATGGAGCTGGAGAAGCAGCTGAGAGCAGGACCCCACAAGGCCTCCCTAGAGGAGGGCCCTGGCCCCGAGTGCAAAGGTGGTCGAGGGAGGGTTTTGAGCAGGGTCGTGTGGTCTGCCTTTCTGACCGCCGGCTAGAAGGGGCGGGAGGGGGCGCCCCCGAGAGGCTGCCACAGCCCTCCGAGAGATGGCGGGGCTCCCCCGAGACGGGGGTGGCGGTGCTGGTGAGAAGGGCGGGACTTAGCGTGTGTGTAAAGGTGGGACAGGCGTGTGACGGGAGGTCACATCTGCTGCAGGGCTTGTGCAGCCGCCCTCGCTGAGATGAGAGGCTGCAGGGGAGGCGCTGGGAGGGCAATGCAGGGCTGAGAGTGGAGGCCAGGGTGCACCTGGACCTGCTGAGTTCCGCAGACCTTGGCACCATCTGCATC
>NW_011483796.1:4876-10602 GCF_000754665.1 Bison bison bison | reverse complement strand
GCAGTCCACCAGGCTTCCCCGTCCCTGGGATTCTCCAGGCAAGAACACTGGAGTGGGTTGCCATTTCCTTCTCCAATGCGTGAAAGTGAAAAGTGAAAGTGAAGTTGCTCAGTCGTGTCCGACTCTTCGCAACCCCATGGACTGCAGCCTACCAGGCTCCTCCGTCCTTGGGATTTTCTAGGCAAAAGTACTGGAGTGGGGTGCCATTGCCTTCTCCGTCCATGGGTTAGCCAGGCCCCACTTCCCCGCTTGAAGCCGGGTGCCCCCACCCCATACCCTCCTCAATGTGCCCCTCCTCCCGGCGGGAGAGGTGCCTGCTCTCGGGACACTGAGACCCACCTGGCATATTGTCTGTGCTGCCAGGCGGTCGGCAGGTACCAGAGGAAATTCTCAGGTTTGTGAGATGGATGCTGACTTCAAAGGGAGTAAAATGTCGAGAAGTTTTGCATCTTAGAGCTGATGAAGTAAGGTGTTGGTATTCCTGTTTACGGGGCTTCCCAGGTGGCGCTAGTGGTAAAGAACCACCAGGGAGGTAAGAGACATGGGTTTGATCCCTGGGTCGTGGAGATGCCGTGAAGGAGGGCATGGCCACCCACTCCAGTATTCTTGCCTGGAGAATCTCACGGACAGAGGAGCCTGGCGGACCACAGTCTATGGGGTCGCAGAGTCGGACACGACTGAAGTGACTTAGCACGCACGCACATTCTGTTCATGGAGGGGAAATCTGGGAAGTCGGAGGCCCAGAGCAGTGGTTGAGGACCCATGGAGTGTATGTGGCAGAGGCACCCTCCAACCCCGGTGCCTCCAACACCTGCGAGGGGCTCTTCTGATGCCCCTGACCGGGACACAGGCAGAACTCTCATCCCTCCGCCCGAGTCTCCCCCATGGTAGTCGTCCCGGTCAGGCCGGCTGGTGTCCAGCTGGGTGGCTGTGAGCCCTGGAGGTCAGGGCTGACTGTTCCTTTTCTGAGCCCCCCCTCACGGGGCAGGTTCTGCACAAGGTTGGGGGACGAAGGGACAGGCGAACTCCACCTGCAGCCCGGCCCCGGAGTGGGTGCCGCCTCCACACGCCTCAGCTGGCATCTGGTTTCAGGCTCAGCTGGTTGAGGACACGAGCCGTTCTCCAGCAAATTTACAGGAGGATTATTCCTGAGTGCTTGCCACGTGCCAGGGACGGAGCCTGGCTGGGACAGGCCTCTGTGTTCTCACGATGACGCCGTGAAGAGGGCAGGGACTGTAGTCATGGAGGCGCGGGGGTGGGCGTCCCCGCCACACGCCCAGGGACAGATGGAGCTGGCCCCAGCATTGTTAAATGTCCACGTCGCCACCTGAATGGACACGGCCAAGGGGAAGCCCCTTAATCTGTCAGGTGAGCGGCAGGACAGGTTGGGGGGCCCAGGGAGCCCCCGAGGGAGGCTGGGGTGCTGGGTGCATGTATGATTCTGCTCTGCCCCTGAGCCTGCAGCCACGTGTTGCAAACACTTCTACTCCTCGCTGTGCTTGGCGGGCGTTAAGAGATGGGGCTGGGGGCAAGGGGGCCGCTGGGTGGGGCCCAAGGCAGAGGAGCAGGCTGGCAGTTGACAGCTGGAGTGGGGTGGGCGGCTAGGACATGGGACTGGGGACAGACGTGGGACTTGCAGACCCTCTGGGACCTCTTGCTGCAGGGGAGCCAGTGTTAAGATGCGGCTGGTCGAGCAGTCACAGGATGGCCTTGTCCCTCAGCTGCAGGCGAACCTGACCCGGTGGCCCCAGCTCCCTCGGAAGGCCAGCGTGCTCACCTCCCACCCTGAGGGCCAGGTGCCCCTGAACCATTTAACAGGACCTGTGTGCTCCTGCAGGCGTGTGGCCTGCCCCAGCTGGCTGCCATGGCCTTCGTCTGTATTTTATGATGTGGCTGTTAGGGCTGCACAGGGCCAGGCATCAGAAGTACTCGTAAAGCTCGTCTGGTGATTGGAATTTAAGGCGCTGGGGGTGAGGTCTTGGGCGTTTGACGCAGGAGGGGACGTCTGAGCGGGGAGGCTGATGGAGACAGATCATGGGAAAATTCCGTGCGGGGTTTAACTGAGAAATAATCATTTTCTATGAAAGATAATGACTTCTCTGGAGGCTGGTATCAAGATTTATTGGCCCAAGAGGCTACAGGGATTGGAGCCAAGGCGAGCACGGTGAGACCTTGAAGGGAGCAATCTTGAAATTGAAGTCTTGCTTCGGGTCAATATATCTGAACGCCACAGCCCTCAGCTCCACACACGTAACGTCAGCGGAGATTAGGCGTGTCCGACAGCTTTGGTGGACAGTCTTCCTCCTCTGGCCGGTCACTGGATAACCCCAAGCTCCCTAGATCCCGCCGTCATGGGAAGGAGAAGGCCAGGGTCTTCATACAAGTCCTCCTTGACCAGACTCCCTCCAAGGGTGAGGGGCCACAGGGCCACAAAGTGACTCCAGACACACGCGCCTGCTGGGCACCCAGGGGGCCCCGAGTCCAGCTGCGGGCATGGCCGTGTCTGGTGCTCAGCTACCAGCCCCCACCCGTAGCAGCCAGACCCAAGACTATTGAATCTGAGGCAAATCTGCCGGGTTTCGATGTGGGAGATTTATGACCGAACGTGATGTGTGTAAAATACATAATTCCTCTCACACGGCCTCGTAAATCCAAAAGGGTCAGCAATAGAGAAAAAAAATAAAAAATCACAGACTAATTTGTTCAGAAAACTAGGGGGAAATCAATAAGAAAGCTGTAGCTCAAAATTTGTTCTGAAATTGCGTACACGGAGAATGCACACGTTTTCCCCTCAGTGGACCCAAACCTCTCCTGTGCGCTCAGGCGGGCTTGGGGACATCGGGCGTCGCATCAACATGGATTGTCGTGACTGCTGCTCCCCGGGACCGTGATCCTGTCCTGCGTGAGCTGGTGTGTGATGCTGGCTGGGCTGGTGAGGCGGGCCCTCAGAGTGGCTGCCCCAGAGGCTGGAGCCTGGTGACGACGGTAGGCGGTTCCTGCCTTGGCCTGCAGGGCTCCCCAGGGTCTGAGAGGCAGCACTGGGGGCTTTGCCAGGCCAGCTTTGGAGACGCCGCCCACTCTCATCGACAAGTGCTGGGAAGTCTGGGTCTCTCCCCCCGGGTCCTATAAATGCTAAGTGAATGAGTTCCCCGCACTGCAGTGAGGGCTGCAGGAGACGGGCTCCTGTCACTCTGACCTGACAGCCGACCTCCCAGGGTCTCATGGAGGTCATATCCTGGACCAGCACCAGGACGTCGATGTCCCTTAGGCCAACATGCTGACAACTGCTTGATTCTGGACTCCCTGTCCAGCAGATATTTTCCAGTTTGAGAACTGGAAATGGCTGGGTGGATGCTCTAGTTGATGCAGGCAGACGATCGATAGGTGCTATAAATGACAGATGAGGGACAGACAATAAATAGACGACAGTAGACACGTGATGTGTGCGCTCAGTCACGCCGGACTCTCTGTGACCCCATGGACTGTAGCTTGGCAGGCTCCTCTGACCTCGGGATTTCTCAGGAGGAATGCTGGAGTGGGTTGCCACATCCTTCTCCAGGGGATCTTCCAGGGGTTGAACCGGGGTCTCCCGCGTCTCCTGCAGTGGCTGGCAGATTCTTTACCACCTGGGAAGCCCATACAGATAACTGATGGCCGGTTTAGATGACAGACGGGGAGAGAGCCTGCTGTAGGACATGGAGAGTGACTTCTGAGAGATTGAGCACAGCGTAAGTGAGCCTTAAGTCAAGAAATCCTAACCACGTCACAAGTTTAGAAGCTGACGTGAAAGCTGGTTCCTTTTATTTGTTTTAATTTTAGACCACGCTGTGTGACATGTGGGATCTTAGTCCCCCGACCAAGGATTGAACCCACACCCCCACCCAACCCCCCGTACTGGAGGTGCAGAGCCCTAACCACCGGACCACCAGGGAAGTCCCTGCTTCCTTTTGTGAAAGAGCTGATTGTTGGGCTCATTGAAAAGCTACTTCTCCTCCAAGTGCTCAGATGATAATTCAGGAGAGAAAGACTGATAATATTGAAATGAGACAGCCCCACGCGGACAGACAGGGACAGAGCAGGGGCGCTGAGAAGACACCGTGTTGGTTCCCAGTGAATTCCCTGGAGCACAAGCTCAGAGGCGCTCTCGCATTAGAACCAACGGACACACACACACACACACACACACGCGCGCGCACACGCACGATGCAGCCTTCTGCTCCTTCTGGGGAAGGTGGGGCGCAGGCCCTCACTGTGGGTGCAGAAAACGCTCTGAAACTGGCGACAGGATGCGGGGGGCGGGCTGAACCTGCCTGTGCCCTGGCGACGGTGGTGCTTCCGCAGGGCTCTGGGGGAGGAGGGGGCCCCAGGGACCCCTCAGAGCCCATCAGCGGCTCGTGGGGCGGCTGCTGCGGGGAGAGGTCAGTGCTGCAGTGGCCTGACCCTGAAGGTCAGCTGCCCTGGTCTCACCCCGAGGTGGTCCCTGCCCAGTCTACTGAGACCCGTGTCCCTGCGGGCCTGCGCCCGGCTGTCTCACCCAGTCTCAGCCTCTCCCCACTTCCTTCCCACGGGAACCCCTCTTCATGCTTGACTCAGCATCAACTTCCTGGACGCCCGCCTGAGTCTGGTGCTGAGGGGGACAGGTGCTCTCGTAAGGGGATGCCTGCGAGGCCGTCCCTGCAGGCGCCCACACGCCACCGCCTCTGGAACCCACCAGGGCCCTGCCGCGTCCAGGAGAGCCAGTTCGACAGCCAGCCTGGCAAGGGGCTCTCATTTCTTCTGGGAGGCGTCCTGCACACCCTCGGGGAGGCGGGGATCCACTCCAGCCCAGAGGCCGGGTGGAGGGTCACCTGGCTGCGGGCGAAATCACCTTCTCCCCGAGCTGCTGCCTCCTAATCTGCACGAGGGGACGCACACTGACCTCCCAGCCTGGAGTCGCCAGCTGGATGTCATGGAGGCGCCGGGTTTACCCTTCAGAAATCAGAGGCAGGCAAACATCCCCGCCGAAGGTTTCCCAGCGAGGCAAATCCGAGAGGGCGCGTCAGCGCAGACGCAACCCCCAGCCTCAGCATCTGGCCTCCCCGACCCCACAAAGCCGCACTCTCCTCTCGGCCTCTCCTGAGGCCCCCGGCACGCCCACACACACACACACACACACGCTCACGCACAGCCACGTGGCGACGTGTCCGGGGCCTTGCTGTGTCTAGGAGGCCTCGTTCGACAGCCAGCCAGGCAGGGGGCTCTCACAGACAGCGTCTGTGTCCCCACAGCCCCCCACCACCGCCCCGTCTTCTCAGAAGTCCAGGCTTTCCCACGACCGCCCAGTGGCCGCCGTGTGAGCCCGTGTGACCCGGCTGGCCCCCGCGGGCCCCTCTGTCACCAGGCTGCCTGCTGGGGCTGCCTCCGAGAGCACGGCCAGGGTGTCCCTCAGGATCCTGCTGCTGAGCTGGGCGGACAGCAGGTCCACCACCTCAGCTCTCTCCACGCCCTGGAGGGCAGTGCGCGGTCCTGCGCCCAGAGCCGGAGCACGGTCCCCCTGCCCGGAGCCAGGCAGCCCTGGGTCCCCAGCCGCCAGACTCCCCACAGATGCACAGGCCACTCTGGACAGGGTCAGGGGTTGTGCTGACAGCACTGGGAGCTGCCCCAGGGCATCCCCTGCTCCCCCACACCAGGGAGACCCCAAGCTGACCGGTTCAGACAAGTGGCTGTCCGTGGCCTGGTCCCTCCCA
>NW_011483796.1:2272-4394 GCF_000754665.1 Bison bison bison | reverse complement strand
GGGGGCAGGGGAGGGAGGCGAGAGCCCCTCGGGGGGGAGGATGGGAGGTCGAAGCTGCCGTAGGACAGCGCCTCGTCCACCGGGGATAGGATCTCAGGCAAGACACCGCCGGCCAGAGAAGTGCAGGCTTCCTCCAGGACAGGGGGCGCTTTGCTCCCCCCGCGCCCAGGGGCCCGGCTCTCAGCTGTCTGGGCTGCCTGCCCACCCAGGTTCCCAGGAGGAGCCCCTGGCATCAAGAGGACCTCAGGCTCAGAGGAGGTCTGTAGAGGTTTCCCATCAGTGGAAGGACTCGGGTGAGTGCCCCAGGGCCCCTCTGGGCAGCCACCTGAGGCCTGCGGAGGCCCCATCTCTCCTCTTTTGCGAAACTCAGAGGCTGAGGTCCCGGAGGGGAAGGAAAGGGTCAGGTGGAAATCACCTGAGGAAGAGGTTTGGGATGGGAGCCTCGCTCCTGCAGCCTCCCGGGACCTCCGCTGGGCTTTTCCTGTGTCTGATCCACTGGTCGGGCTCCCACTGGTTCCAGAATCTTCCCGCCCCTCCCCTGGGCCCAGGAAGGGAGGCAGGGCAAGGGGCACCCCAGCCTGTTCCAAGTGGGATGTGCGTCCTGCGGGCGAGCAGTGCTCTGGGGCTGGCCCGGCACCAGCGCCAGGGTCCCGCGGGCTCTCCCGGCCCCAGACCTCGCTGGACAGCTCGGACTGCTCTGACCTCAACCACAGAGACTGGGCAACGGGGAGACCTCCTGCCGGAGCCAGGCCACCTGCCCCAGTGCCAGAGCCGTGCCCGGAAAGGGCCTCGGTACCCTCCAGCCCCTCCCAGGTCTCCGGCCCTCCGCCCTGGTGGAACCCCCAGGAGTCTGGAGCAGGGAGCCCCCCAGCCCAGCTGAGATCTGTGTCCACAGTGTCCCCGGCTTCCCCATCCGAGAGGGAGGTGGGGCTCTCGGAAAGCTGGACCAGGATGGCGGATGCTTTCTGAAACTCCTGGAGAGAAGGGCAGGACGGGAGGCTCCCCGAGGAGGCGGCTGTGGACGGTGGAGAAGACGGCCCTGAGCAGGCGCTGGGGGTGGACTCAGGCTCGGAGCCCAGGTCCCACAGAGCCACGAGCTGGGCCGGGGGGCCGCCCTCGTGCGGGGCTGGGGGTGCCGCCATCTCAGCTGCTGCAGAGAAAGGAGAGTTTAGGGACAATGTCACCACCTCTACGCTGAGGACGTTCCACCAACCCTGGGAAGGATACAACCCACATCCCACGGCCCCCAAGCCGAAGGATCAAAAGCAGAAGACCCTAGGTGGAGACAGAATGCCCAGGCGGTGGGGAGGGCAGGGGCTGTGGGAGTGGGCTGGCTCTGACTGGAAAACTGGTCCATTACCTGGGCCTCACGCAAGGGGGGGGCCCTTGAAGGGGTGGGAGCATCACCTGGAGACATGGTCGGCGGGGCAGCTTCTGGGCAGGAGAAAGGGGCGTGGGGGTTCTCCTGCTGACAGGTCTCTACCCTGCAAACAGCGTGAAGTCTTAGGGTGCCCCCAGAGGGAGCCCCATCTTCCAACCTTCCCCCTCAGGCCCAGAGTCTCCGCAGGGGGCCTTCAGCCACCGCGGATGCTTAAAACACCTTCCTGCCAGCTGTCTGTCCCCCAGGGGAAGAGGCCAGCACTCCCCCAGCAAGGTCTGTCTTCAGGGGCTTCTGGCCTCAGTGCCCCCTGGATCAGGCAGCTGGGAGTCACCATCGGAGAGACCCAGAGGCAGCACTCCCTCGAGGAACCCCCACAGCTGCCCCACCCCGTATCCTGGGCCGACATACCAGGGGGTGTCTTTGTTTCCTAAGATGGGGGTCAGACTCAAGAGGGCATGTGGGTGGGCTGGGGCGCATGGAGGCCCCCGCCCAGCATGAAGGGCACCAGGAGCAGGTGAGTGTCTCCCAGCAAGAGGGCAGGATGCTCTGGCCAAACTGTCTCCAGGCCCCAGGGTGCCCCCCCAGCCCGAGCCACCCTCCAGGACCCCACACCTCTGCTCTCCTGAGCAGCTCTGAGCAGCCTCCATCGCTGCAGGCCCCTCCGCAGAGCTGCTGGCAAAGTCCAGCCCTGGTTCCGGCCCTGCTGGACTCCCGCCGCCTTCAGCCACCTGCTGGCACCAC
>NW_011483796.1:0-524 GCF_000754665.1 Bison bison bison | reverse complement strand
TTCATCGGCAGGAACCAGATCTGAGCAGCAGGGAGGCTCCCCTCCATGTCGCCCGCCTGTGTCTACATGGGGGGACAGGAGACAGCCATT
Source organism: Bison bison bison (assembly GCF_000754665.1). Classification (NCBI taxonomy): domain Eukaryota; kingdom Metazoa; phylum Chordata; class Mammalia; order Artiodactyla; family Bovidae; genus Bison; species Bison bison. The sequence goes on along the minus strand of NW_011483796.1, from coordinate 434 downwards.
CTGCAGGAGCCACCTGCAGGGAGAGCGCTGAGGACCACCCATCAGGACAGGAACTGAGCCCGGGGCCCCACCAAGATCAGGTGCAGGTGGGAAGAACAGGGGCGGTCCCCCCAAGTGGGCAAAGAGGTGAAAGGGCTTTCTGGGGGGTTGCATACAGGAAAGGCTGGGCCTGGTGGCCGTCCTGTGTCCAGGGAGGTCGCCTGCAGAAGGCCCGGCAGAGGGACACCAGGCTGCCCCCTTGGCTCTAAAAGACATACAAACCCATACACTGTGGCTTCCACCGGCCTCAGGCAGGGCCCTCCAGAGCTAGGGGAGCCCAAGAACCTGAGGAGAGCCCTCAGCGCTTGAGGGAACCCCCAAGAACTTGGAGAGAGCCCTCAGTACTCAAGGGGAGCCCCAAGAACTTGGGGAGAGCCCTCAGTACTCAAGGGGAG
>NW_011483795.1:4747-5233 GCF_000754665.1 Bison bison bison | reverse complement strand
AAGGTCTGGGCGGTCTCTCAGCAGCTCTTTAGTTTTTGTGATTGTAGCAATACCATTGGTGCCCCATCTGTATTTCTTCCGTACTCACCTCTACATGCTGAAGGCTGCTTACTGTGAAAACCCATGATTCTGCAAGAGGGCTTTTGTTTTTTTCACTTTGATTGGGGGAACATGCTCAGCTCTCACATATACTAAGCATAAAGTGCCTGACAGTTAATGCTTCTGGAAGCAATCTTCAACCAGTGATAGTGGAAAGTTAGTGAATAAATACCCCAGCTTTCTCATCCTTAGTTGAGATAACTCTGAGGATCTACAGTACAACAACCCCAAAGGACCTGAATTCTGTCCATAATGGTATAGTGAACTTGGAAGTGGATCCTTCCCTTCCTGAGTATTGAGATGAGACTCTATCCCTAGCTGACATCTTGATTGCCGCCTCATAGGACACTCTGTGGCGCTAGTGGCAAACCCTCCTGCCAATGCAAG
>NW_011483795.1:0-529 GCF_000754665.1 Bison bison bison | reverse complement strand
GCAGCATCACTTTATTTTCCCAAAAGAAGTGAAATTGTATTGGGCAATTAATCAAATTCTGACCAGCCTTGAAGTACGAAATAATTTTCTTAAATTAATCTAAAATAGTACCCAAATATTCACTACTTTATTTTGGTCTAACTAAATAGCGAGATCTCTCTGTCTCCACACACACACGCACCCACACACACATATATGTGTGTGGATTCTCATGCAGGCTAAAGTTTGAGAACCACTGTGCTACTATAATTTAAATTTTTTTTGGATTGGAACCTGTAGTGATAAATGCATTTAAAACAGTATCCCACTACCATCCATATTACATTCTCTCTATTTATATGACTGCAACCAAATTTCCATGAAACAATAGTAACCCTGAATATAGGTTACTGTGATGTTTTCTTAGATTAGAAAACTGTTATGTTTTCTAATCTGTACCATCTCATTCCATTTCGTTGAAAAATATGAGTCATAACTCCTTAAATTAATTTTACAATCCACTAATGTGCTATGACCTGCAGTATGAAGA
>NW_011483794.1:21486-22628 GCF_000754665.1 Bison bison bison | reverse complement strand
TTTTTTTTTCTTTTAAGCCGAGCCATGCACACACATATATATTCCCACTTGTATGTGGTTACAGTGATGTATTGGGAAATGTGTTTTTCACACAGGATTATGCCCTAGAGCTGTGCTGTATAGTGTGTTAGTTGCTAACTTCATGTGGCTGTTTAAATTAAAAATCTAATTCCTCAGTTGCATTAGTTACATTTTAAAGACTGAGTAGCCATATAGATATGGAATGTTTCCATTATTGTAGAAATTTCTATTGAATCGTACTACTATAGAAAAGATCATATCCAGGCCTTCTAATTTTGCAGATGAGGAGACTAAGTTCTAGTATAGATAAATGACAGCCATTAAGGCCATTCATTTGTTTATTGCCTTTTGTGTGTTAGATATTTATATAAGGGTAATTAAGACTGTGACAGACACTAATCACACAGTGAATGTATGTTGAGTCATAAAGATACTTATCTAATAATTGTTTAGTCACTGAGTTGTTTCCAACTCTTTCAGTCCCATGGACTGTAGCCCATGAAGCTCCTCTGTCCATGGAATTCTCCAGGCAAGAATACTGGAGTGGGTTGCCATTTCCTTTACCAGGGGATCTTTCTGACCCAGGGATTGAACCTGCATCTCCTGCTTGGCAGGCAGATTCTTTACCACTGAGCCACCTGGGGAACCCATAATCTAATTATTATACTAGACCACTATTCATAGAGGGAAATGCTTAAAAGTTTTTTCTTAAAATGGGAACATTTCATATGATAAGACCTAAATTATAATGATTATTATACACTTGCCTCTCTACTATACTAATTAATATTAAAGAACTTAAGAATTTTGAATGATGGAATTTTATATTTATTTCATTAATATTGATATGTTAGAAATTGCATCATATAATTAATCTATAGTGCCTTTTTTCTGTTTAACGAGTCCTTGCCTCTCGATCCTGACACTGATACTTTCTTCATTTTTAAAAAATAGTTTTTTATTGAAGTATAGTTGATTTACAATGTTGTGTTAGTTTCTGCTGTACAACAAAGTGCATCAGTTATACATATACATATATCTATTATTTTTAGATTCTATTCCCATATAGGTCATTACAATATTGAGTAGAGTTCCCTGTACTATATAATAGGTTATTAGTT
>NW_011483794.1:17831-18368 GCF_000754665.1 Bison bison bison | reverse complement strand
GGAGTAACAGGCAAATTTGGCCTTGGAATACAGAATGAAGCAGAGCAAAGGCTAATAGAGTTTTGCCAATACAGTGCATAGCAAACACCCTCATCCAACAACACAAGAGAAGACTACATACGGACATCACCAGATGGTCAACACCTAAATCAGACTGATTATATTCTTTGCAGCCAAAGATGGAGAAGCTCTATACAGTCAGCAAAAACAAGAACGGGAGCTAACTGTGACTCAGATCATGAACTGCTTATTGCCAAATTCAGACTGAAGAAAGTGGGGAAAACCACTAGACCATTCAGGTATGACCTAAATCAAATCCCTTATGATTATACAGTGGAAGTGAGAAATAGATTTAAGGGACTAGATCTGATAGATAGACTGCCTGATGAACTATGAACGGAGGTTTGTGACACTGTACAGGACACAGGGATCAAGACCATCCCCAAGAAAAAGAAATGCTAAAAGCAAAATGGCTGTCTGAGGAGGCCTTACAAATAGCTGTGAAAAGAAGAGAAGCGAAAAGCAAAGGAGAAAAGG
>NW_011483794.1:17336-17731 GCF_000754665.1 Bison bison bison | reverse complement strand
AAAGAGCAGTATTGTATAGGAACCTGGAATGTTAGGTCCATGAATCAAGGCAAATTGGAAGTGATCAAACAGATGGCAAGAGTGAACATCCACATTCTAGGAATCAGTGAACTAAGATGGACTGGAATGGGTGGATTTAACTCAGATAACCATTATATCTACTACAGTGGGCAAGAATGCCTTAGAAGAAATGGAGTAGCCATCATAGTCAACAAAGAGTCCAAAATGCAGTACTTGGCCGCAATCTCAAAAATGACAGAATGATCTCTGTTTGTTTCCAAGGCAAACCATTCAATATCATGGGTATCCAAGTCTGTGCCCCTACCAGTAATGCTGAAGAAGCTGAAGTTGAATGGTTCTGTGAAGACCTACAAGACCTTCTAGAACTAACACCC
>NW_011483794.1:16706-17236 GCF_000754665.1 Bison bison bison | reverse complement strand
AGCAGCAGCAGCAGTGACTTATAGAAACATTACTTTTGCATAGTTCTGGTTCCTTCCCCCACTTTGTTGCTTTACTTCTCTATATATTACATCTATAAATGTTACAGTCCTAACAATATATTGTGAGAATTATGACTTTATATAATTTTATGACTTTTAAAGAAGTTGAGATAAGAAAGGAGGGTAAATAAATATTTATGGCGTTTGTTATTTTAACCTTCATATTTATCATTTCTGGTTCCTTTCATTTGTTCTCTTGTGTTTGAGTTATCTGGATTCATTCCTTAGCCCAATACAGCTATGCTGCCACCCATTTCCTTTGTGCTGTTATTGGCAAGCGTATTGCATCTCTCTATGTTATAGGCTCAAAGGCAATGGCACCCCACTCCAGTACTCTTGCCTGGAAAATCCATGGACAGGGGAGCCTGGTTGGCTGCAGTCCATGGGGTCGCTAAGAGTCTGACACGACTGAGTGACTTCACTTTCACTTTTCTCTTTCATGCATTGGAGAAGGAAATGGCAACCCACTC
>NW_011483794.1:14765-14894 GCF_000754665.1 Bison bison bison | reverse complement strand
GGCTGCCGTCTATGGGGTCACACAGAGTCGGACACGACTGAAGCGACTTAGCAGCAGCAGCAGCAGTCTCATGTCCATGATAGAAAATATTTGATTTATAAGCAAAGGTCCAAGAAGTCAAGAAAACAT
>NW_011483794.1:12010-13824 GCF_000754665.1 Bison bison bison | reverse complement strand
CACTCTCCACCCTGAATTCTCTTCAGGGAGTGTCAGAGGTCAGAAGCTGCAGCAGCACAGGTGGATGGCAAATGTCCTTCTTGTTGTTCAGTTGATGGTGAATGCACTTGGCAAGTGCCGATTTGTAGTTGAGAGGCAAATGCTAATTTGTGGTTGACAAGGCCTCCTGATGGTAATAAATTTGACCATACTTTGGGAGGCATTTCATGGCCATTTTGTCCCACATTGCTAGCAAGGCTCATTCCTAGTTCTTGAGAAGATTTTGCTGATAGGTCACTCAATGTGATATTACTGGACCAGGTTTTAATAGTCAAAGATCTCTGGACACCTGTCTTCTAGTTATGATTCAGGAAAATATTCCCTCTCATTACATCCTCCCATATCTAAAGCTACACTGTTACAGTCATTGATCACATATTGGGCTAAACATTTGATCGACTGCCTCAAGTCTAGTCATCATCATTTTTGTTAGAGGCTCAGTTATACACTTGGTAATACAAGAGTCAGTATATATATTATCTGGTAAAACAGGCAAGATACAAATAATGTAATTAATAACATTAATGGAATTATAAGGAAATGTTTCAGTCATGAGCCTCCCACACCAAACAAGTTTTTTTTAAAAGATGATCAAGACTAGGGAAAGGGTCACTCAAGGCAGAGATCTGGTTTTTCATGTGGTTCATCAAATGTGTTACATTTGAATCCTAGAGGATTCATCAGGTATGAAAACACAGCATTCAGTTTGAATTATGGCACAGGTGCCTCCCTAAGATGCTGTAAGGATGTCAAGGGCCATGCAGTTTTGTAGCATTGCCTTCCTTATCATAGAGACCTCAGAGTTCAGTAGGCTAATAGCCTGGTTACTATTGTTTAAAGCTTGTTGAGTGAAAGTTGTTAAGGCTTCAGTGTGGTCAATTACATTTTCCAGTCCTATTGAAGGCACAAAAAATAGCTGCTAAATGGTCATACCGATAGAATACAGATCTCTTGACTCATCAGACTCGTATCAGTGGTAGATTATCTGGGGTTACCTCTGATTTGTTTTGTATATAACCTTGAGTTCAGGGAAATCCCAAACTACACCTTCCTATCTATCCCAGTAGAAGCCAAGGCCATAAATTAGTACCACAATCCACCAAGTTCCATTAGATGCAAACAAGTGAATCCCTGATCGTCTGACCTTGTCAGTTCCATACCCATCACTGTCTCTAAGGTAATAAGGCACCAGCCTAGTTTCATAATGTTACTAACTTGATCATTCTTAGTATGATTTCATTGTTTCCAACATAGAAGAGCTTTTAAACTTAAATGACCATTGCCTGGTGTTAACTATGTGGATTTATCCTATAATTGTGTTTTCCTTTTAGTAGGTGAGAAGTTACAGTTTTTGATTGAGACTTAGCTTGTTGCTCTGATTGACTTTGACTGACCCTAAGAGAAAACTTAAATCTATGGCCAGGGTCAGAGCAGATATTATTAATTGGCCAGGTGACAGGATGCTGTCTAGTAATATCATAAGTAGACAGAACAGGATTGAACTGTCTTCTAAAATAAATTTCCTAGGGGCAGTCCAGTCAGAGCTTTGAAGGGGGGAAATCCACCAAGGTAACCCAGAAGTACTAGACATATGTAATTGGCCATAAACCCAGTAATTGGATTGAGTTTTAAAACTAGCATAGTCTTATGTCCAAGAGAAGGTAATGGCATCCCACTCCAGTACTCTTGCCTGGAAAATCCCATGAATGGAGGAGCCTGGTAGGCTGCAGCCCATGGGGTCGCTAAGAGTCGGACACGACTGAGCGACTTCACTT
>NW_011483794.1:11321-11910 GCF_000754665.1 Bison bison bison | reverse complement strand
AGCAGATACAGACCTCCATTAATTGGAATTTAATGTTAATTGAAACAGCTTTTTCTACCTAAAATTATCATTGTTTTTACCAGATATAACCAAATTAAAACTAGTTTGTTTGTGAAATAAATCTGGGTTCAGTAAACTTTGCCTAATGATTTTATAACCATAATTGATCACAGACTTCCTTTTTTTGCTTTGCTAAAACTTTTATAGTCTGTGGATACCTTATCTTTGACAAAGGAGGCAAAAATATACAATGAAGAAAAGACAGTCTCTTTAACAAGTGGTGCTGGGAAAACTGGTCAACCATGTGTAAAAGAATGAAACTAGAACACTTTCTAACGCCATACACAAAAACAAACTCAAAATGGATTAAAGATCTAAATGTAGGAACAGAAACTATAAAACTCTTAGAGGGAAACATAGGCAGAACACTCTCTGACATAAATCACAGCAAGATCCTCTATAACTCTCCTCCATGAGTAATGGAAGTAAAAGCAAAAATAAACAAATGGGACCTAATTAAACTTAAAAGCTTTTACACAACAAAGGAAACTATAAGCAAGATGAAAAGGTAGCCTTATAGGATGGGACA
>NW_011483794.1:9252-9413 GCF_000754665.1 Bison bison bison | reverse complement strand
AAGGTCTCCAAAGTTTCTTGAGCTTTCTGTACCTGTTAGTGAGATAGCCTTCCTAAGTTATCTGATAAAGGTACAGGAAACCTAAGAGTTTCCAGTCTCTGGAGGGATCAGATAGAGAGAAAATATAGTGTTTCAATTTTGCTTACAAAAATATAATGTTG
>NW_011483794.1:7121-9152 GCF_000754665.1 Bison bison bison | reverse complement strand
TTTACCAAATTGCTGTAAGTCGTAATCAGTTTGAGGGGAAGGTTTCCTTATACCTGGAAAACACAGATTCAAATCAGTAACTTTTCAGGTAGAAGCCATAAAAGTTATAAGCATATTCACCAGTTCATTCAGTCCTTTTGTTAATCTTTGTGAAGCCATCAGGTTTCCCTTGAGAATCCTTTAATGCCTTACCCAGTTCAGAAACTTGAATTTATCCAAAAGTCCTTTCTGTAAATCTTCTTGAAAAGGAAGCAGTATTTTGAAAGTTGGTTAGTGCTGTGACAAAACTTTTACCAGGACATATCAGAATTTTAGGAACTCCATATAATTTCTAGGATATCAGTAACATTTACTGTCTAATATAACCTGAGATTTATTACTCATTTGACAATACTTCCCATGTAATTCAACATACCAAATGAACCTAATTGGTTTAATCTCTCTGGGATGTTTCAGGGGCCCTCTGAAATATCCCAAAGTTAGCTAGAATTCAAAAGTGCTTCATTAGAATTTGATTTAGGAAGTTTTGTCAATAAATATCCAAAGCGTTTAGAACACTCAGTCAGATAGGATCATAGGTCATTCTGAAACAATAGCTATTCACTTAGCCAATGTAACAATAAAGGATTGCAAAAGTAAATACAGAACAGATCATTTAAGAGGAAAAGAAATGTAAATCTATTATCAAAGGCAGTTCACCATCTGAAGAAAGTGTGTACTCTTATTAACAGGTAGAAAACCCAAATTCAAGTTTTTATACCAGCTTACTTTTAAATTCATTTAAAAGCAAACTTAATTACATTTATTTTTTCAGAGTTTTAAATTTTCGTTTATTTTTTAAAACAACAGAGGTCAACCACAGATGTGGACCTCCAGCAATAAAAACAGGATTTCAAGTGCCAGATACTCAGCATATTAGGTGTCCTACATAAGTCACAGGATAATAGTTCTAAATATCTATAATGTGATCCAAAACCCTAAAAACAGCTGGCACAAAACCATCATGAATAACTTCCTCTCTGGATATAAATTTTAAAAAATATTATTACAGTATCATAGCCCCAACTAACAACAACTGGGGTATATATTACCGTGTCTTGTGAAATTAGGTGTATTTATTCTCTTGATCAGTAGCAAATGCTATTAAACTTAATACTGACCATGCACGGAACTCTTTTCTCAGGGTCCACTTTCCACAAAAATTATTACTTTCTGTACCCATTACTCCATTAGTTTGCTTTCCCCTCCTGAAACAGCCAAGTGTAAGTCACACCTACTTCCTTTTCCCTTCATAAATGCAATTCCATTCCTCATGCCATACTGAAAAGACACATCCTACTTTCCTTAAGCAACCATGAACTGTCATTTATATTAGCATTCTGTAGATTGGTGAACATAAATACCAGTGATAATTTCTTTTTTAAAACATTTATTTAATTGGAGGATAATTGTTTTACAATATTGTAAAGCATAGGTTTTTGTCATACATCAATATGGTTGATGTTGGTACCAACTTTCTAGATTCTGTATATATGCATTAACATATGGTATCTGTCTTTCTCTTCACTCTATAACAGGCTCTAGGTTCATCCACCTCATTAGAGCTGACTCAAATGCATTCCCTTTTATAGCTGAGTAATATTCCATTGTGTATAGGTATAAAAACTTTCTTATCTATTCATTGCCTGATGGACATCTAGGTTGCTTCCATGTCCTAGCTATTGATAGAGCTGCAATAAACTTTGGGGTGCATGTGTCTTTTTCAGTTGTGGTTTCCTCAGGTTATATGCCCAGTAGTGGGATTTCTGGGTCATAAGATTTTTTTTCTTCCTAGTGTTTTAAGGAATCTCCATACTGTTCTCCATAGTGGCTATATCAATTTACATTCTCACCAATAGTGCTAAAGGGTTCCCTTTTCTCCACACCCTCTCCAGAATTTATTGTTTGTAGACTTTTTGATGATGACCATTCTTACCAGTGTGAGATGATACCTCATTGTGGTTTTGATTTCCATTTCTCTAATAAGTAATT
>NW_011483794.1:5248-7021 GCF_000754665.1 Bison bison bison | reverse complement strand
CCGTCCTTGGGATTCTCCAGGCAAGAACACTGGAGTGGGTTGCGATTTCCTTCTCCAGTGCATGAAAGTGAAAAGTGAAAGTGAAGTCGCTCAGTCGTGTCCGACTCTTAGCGACCCCATGGACTGCAGCCCACCAGGTTCCTCTGTCCATGGGATTTTCCAGGCAAGAGTACTGGAGTGGGGTGCCATCGCCTTCTCCAGATTGGGTTCTTTACTTTACTGGTATTGAGCTGCATGAGCTGCTTGAATATTTTGGAGATTAATTCTCAGTTGTGCTCTGGAGAGGGAGGGACACTGCAAACACCACTGGCGTATGTGTGGAGCACTCGCAGTGACTGAAGCACATGGGCGTTGCCACAGCCCAAGGTGAGCATGCACCTCCCAGTGAAAAGCCACTTGGGCTCCCGGGTGAGCTGCAAGGGCATAGTCCCAGGTGGACCATGTGTCTCCTCAGAGGAGCTGGTCTTAGGTTGTGACACTCCTGACTCCTGGTAGATCTGAGCTGTCCAAGATCCCGGGAAGACATGGGTAGCAACTAGCGATCTGCTTACAGCTTGGTGGCAGATGCCATCTCTGGGGCTGAGATTGCAGCCACCCCTTGCCTTCTGCCTCTGGCTGTTGTGCGCCTGCCTCTCTGCCTCTGAGGCCGTAAATGGCAGCCAGCTTTCCCCACTTCAATATTCACTAGGGTGCGATCCTTTGTTCTGTGAGCGTGCCAGGAGTCAGAGTGTGGTGTTAGAGCCTTCCTTTGGTAATGGTCCTTTGTTTCTCTGGTGATCCCACGGTTTTCCCCTTTCTGTCTGTGGTATGTCACATTAGCCCCCTCTGAGTGTTCTCATGGCATTCAACCCTGGTCCTTTCCCTGAGGACCGACAATGCAGCCCACGCCTCCATACGCAGACCCCACTTGATATGGGTGGACATGAGTGTGTGAGTCACTTCTCAACTGTTAATTGCCATTTGGCACAATTTCTGTGGTGAAGTTTCTCAGTTATGCTTCTCTCTGTGGTTCCTAAGTTCCCCACTGACCCTGCCTGTGAAAGGGTTTCCTATTGTTTGGAAACTTCTCCTTCATGACTCCCTCCCCAGGATGGACCTCTGTCCTGAAATCCTTTGTCTCCCTTTCTGTCTTCATCCTTTGCCCTACCTCATTCTGAGGAGATTGGTTTGCCTTTCTGGGATCCTCTGCCAGCATTTAGAAGTTGTCCTGTGGGAGTTGCTGCACTTGCAATGATCTTTTGATGTATTTGTGGGGGAAAAAGTGGTCTCCCTGACCTATTCCTCTGCCATCTTGGGACTGCCCTGCCAGTGATAATTTCTAAAAACAACAACAACAACAACAACAACAAAACTCATTTGCTTTCTTATAGGAAACGTCTCAGGATGGCACCAAACATTATTCATTAATAGTCCAAAATCTCTTTAGTTTCTCTGTAAGAGGAAATTCGTTTTCAGTAGTCACTGTTTCAGAATCTTATTTTGTTTGGAAATAACCTAGCTATTCAATAAACTTTCATCACTTAGTTTACCACACCACTAGAAATTGAGGCTACCAAAATCTGGACAGAGTATTTTAGACAAACATTCCTAAAGTGTAATTATTCTTAATAGAGTTTATCTCAAAGCTCTTATATCATTTACATTTTCTTTCCTTAAAAGTTTCTTCACTTGAGTTACTTTCCTTGCTGACATATTTGTATATTAAACCTAGGCACAATGAAAATACTGTGCTTAAAAATGTTAATAATTCTTAGACCTGTCTATATTAGTTAG
>NW_011483794.1:3791-4925 GCF_000754665.1 Bison bison bison | reverse complement strand
CATTTAATACTGAATATTTCCCAGTTCACGTGAATCTAAAACTCATTTACGTTGTTTTCTCTTGTATTTAGAGTTGTTTGGTTTGTAACTGCTTACTTTTCTTTAGGCCAATAAGATTATTAGAACTCATTTACAAATTAACCTCAGCAATATTATCCAAAGACAAAAACATATACTGAGACATACACATATCCTGGCAGGCACACTGCAAGATCGAGCTTCATCTTGTAAACTTAGTCATAAATCACGTATCACAATATAAAACCCACTAATTGTAAATAATGAGACGGTTGGATGGCATCACTGACTTGACGGACATGCGTTTGAGCAAGCTCTGGGAGTTGGTGATGGACGGGGAAGCCTGGCATACTGTAGTCCATGGGGTCGCAACGAGTTGGGCATGACTGAGCAACTGAACTGAATTGTAAATAACAGCTGGAATAGGAAAATTTTAAAAAGGCTTTGTTCCCTTTTTTTCCTTCAGTCTAAGGAATTCAGAGATGGTCTAAATAAGATAAGTGATTCAGAGAGCTCTGGTCCTCAAGGTATAATAGGAGTTATTCTCTTAGGGCAGAAGTTTTAAAGAGATAATTTTTCTTTCAAGCTTTCTCTGGAGTCTAAAGAATATTGTGACCACACTGTCAAAAATCATCTTTATTTTTCTGTAGTCATAGTTTCATAACCAAAATTTAGGCCAGATAGTGCTCAAATTGTCCTTGAGAGTAAGGGTCTACCCTGGTCCCAGCAGGGATTGCCCCTATGGGCAAGTGGAAGTCTTAGTTTGAGCAGCCCTAGACTGTTGATTATAGGAGAACCTGGACATAAGGGAACTTTAGTTCATTTTCCCATCCTGTGGCAATAAAGGTCTGATAATTTTAGGCGATTTTTCTTTGTCATGCGATCATAGCTATAGGTTGACCAGTCATTTAAAATTTTTCCCAAAGAGGTCCCGGGTGTGGTGTGGAACCTTACAGGAAGTGCTTCCATTTTATCTCGAGCAATTTGTACCTGATATCTGTACACTCAAACGAAAGTAACCAAACCAAACCAGTACCTTACCACCAGAAGTCACACTCTGTCGAGACAAGCTCAACAAACAGGCGAAAGTGCAGTATGGTGAGAGAATGAGAAACG
>NW_011483794.1:3087-3572 GCF_000754665.1 Bison bison bison | reverse complement strand
GGATTCTCCAGGCAAGAACACTGGAGTGGGTTGCCATTTCCTTCTCCAATGCATGAAAGTGAAAAGTGAAAGTGAAGTTGCTCAGTCGTGTCCGACTATTCGTGACCTCATGGACTGCAGCCTACCAGGCTCCTCTGTCCATGGGATTTTCCAGGCAAGAGTACTGGAGTGGGGTGCCATTGCCTTCTCCGTCCTGTCTCCTACATCACTCCAAATAAAACAAAAGACAAAGAGATGCCCCAAAGTCAAAAGCCTAACAGAAGAAACAGCAAAGTGATGCCCAGAAACCAAAAGCCAAATGACAGTTCCCCAAGAGGATGGCAAAGAGATGCCCAGAAGCCAAAAACCAAATGGCATAAATTCCCCAAATGTGAGTTCCCAGTCCCACTACACCTGTGACCTGGCAGAGTTAGTGGCCTTTTTTAGCTCCAGTGTAGTTTCAAGCAATTTCTTCTTGGTTTCCTGAAAAGAAGTTACTGTGTTGT
>NW_011483794.1:2131-2436 GCF_000754665.1 Bison bison bison | reverse complement strand
TTCTGATACTACTTATTGATCTAAGTATAGGAGTAGGAGAACTGAGATTGATGCTGAGTGTAGTATTTTCCAGTGTTGGGGAGGTGGAATTAGAGTGGAGGAATAGTAAGCTAGGTTCTAAAATCATCTGGGAAAGTAGAAAAGGTTCTAAGGAAGTGGTGGAGAATAGCAGCATTTCTATAAAAATTTTTATAAAATAACGCATATATATGGAATCTAGAAAGATGGTAATGACAACCCTGTATGCGAGACAGCAAAAGAGACACAGATGTATAGAACAGTCTTTTGGGCTCTGTGGAAGAGGG
>NW_011483794.1:1488-2031 GCF_000754665.1 Bison bison bison | reverse complement strand
CTTCTCCTTGGAATATCATAAGAATCCCAATTTGGACATTTTAGGTTGAGATTTCCTTTAGTATAATTTCCCCAATTAACTAGGTACTTGCAAGTATAAGTTTTGTATGCACATAATGCTGGGATTCCCTGATAGCTCAGTTGGTAAAGAATCTGCCTTCAATGCAGGACACCCCGGTTTTATTCCTGGGTCAGGAAGATCCCCTGAAGAAGGGAAAGGCTACCCATTCCAGTATTCTGGCCTGGGGAATTCCATGAATGTAGAACCAAGTTCTAAGTCCGTGGGGTCACAAAGAGTTGGACACGACTGAGCAACTTTCACTTCATTAACCCTGGCTGGAGTGTTAGAAGCTGCTTTCTGATGCCCCTTGTTTCTGTATTTGAGAGGATCTATTTCGCATTTTAAATTGAATTTGTCATGGATAAAATTCACCTTTCACTTTTATCCTGACAAATTCTATTAATGCAGCCAAACTGAGGAAAAGCATTACATCAGTCTCTTACCTGGCATGCAAACTACTCAGCACAGACCATTCAGTCTCCT
>NW_011483794.1:0-530 GCF_000754665.1 Bison bison bison | reverse complement strand
GGGGAACACGTGTACACCCGTGGTGGATGCATGTTGATGTATGGCAAAACCAATACAATATTGTAAAGTAAAAAAAAAATAATAATAAAAAATTTTAAAAAAATAAAAATACTTTTTTTTGAACCACACACACACACAAAAGATGAAGCTTAAACATGGGCTGTGAATGATAGGAGTGGAAATAAAAACGTCTTAAAACCTTTCTAGGTCCAAAGGTCTTCTGCCACTTGCAGAAGTGGCACTGGGGATTGAGAAGAGGAATTCAGAGGACCCCTCATTCTGAAATAGTTGAATAAATAACATTCTCTAAACCATTGACATACTGATTTGAATTGGTAATTAATAGTAGGGGGGATAAAAGTTCATAATAATGGTTCTAAACTTTTATTTAGAGCAATAGGTCCTTTGAGAATCTAATAAAGGCTATGAACTTCCCCTCTAGGAAAATGCAAATGCATAAAAACCTGTTTTTATTAAATTGAAGATACAGTAATACATTGATATTCAGTGTTGTGATCTTTTTTTTTTTA
>NW_011483793.1:8769-10032 GCF_000754665.1 Bison bison bison | reverse complement strand
TCTCTCTCTTCTGGGAGCCGTGTCGTTTAAGTTTATCTCAATTTGCAAATGGATGACAAATGATAGAAACTTAGTTTCTGGGCTGTAAAATATAGAATTCTCCTAATTTGCAAATGTGTGGTTTGGTCTTTCACTTTCGCTATTTGAATTTCCATTCTCTTCCTCATCTGATAGCTCATGCACTTTTGTGATCATGCTGATACAATAAACTATTGGTAGCTTGAAGTCAGCCATAGTGGAAGTATTTATTGGTCTGGCCAAAAAGTTAGTTTGAGTTTTTGTAAGATGGTATGCAAAAGCCCAAATGAATTTTTTGGGGTAATCCAATACATCACAGAAATTAGCCAACACTACAAATTAGAACTCCCCCCAGCCTCACCTTGAAAGTCAGTTTACCTGCATACCACTGGACTCAGAAGTACCCAGTGGATGGAACGGCTGCTTCTCTTAACCACATTTCATTCATTCCTTCTTTCAGTGAACATTTGTTGAAGGCCTGCTCTGTACCGATCCTGGGCCCAGACACTGGGGAGGCAGAGGTCACCAGAACCTGGTGCCTAGCCTGGAGGATCTCACCATTAGAGTAGGAAAGATTGCCAAGTTAAGAGACAGCTATAACCCATCAGGAGAAGTGTGAGAACAGAAATATGTACAGCATACTGAGAATGATTAACTCATAACCTGCTAGAGATAGAAAGGACTTTGTCTCCAACTAAATAATTTTTTTCCTGTGGTTTTTATAATTGGGAGCCTGACAAACAGGTGACTTAAAGAGAATGCTATTTTGAAAACAAAGAGATATCTATTTCAGAGGGCGATTTCTCTTGATTTCAGGACAGTCTTGCTGTTTTACAGTGCTTACACACTAGAGGGGAGATTTTTATTTGGACCAACTATAGGGATTTGTTGTAATGGTAAGCCAGGGCTGGCTCCATAAGAAATTGTGACTGATATGGTTCACTGGAAAAGCTAAGTTAGAAGGGGTATAAGTGGTTATATAGTAAAGAAAAGGTGATCTGCTAAGGGCAGTGCATCCTAGCTTTGCCAAGTCCAAGTTGTGAAACATTAGGCAAATTACCTGACCTCTCAGTTTCAGTGTTCAAGCTGTAAAACAGGGAACATAATAGTTGAGAGGCAGTGAAGTAGGGTGGTTAAGAGTATAGGCTAGACTACCTGGGTTTAGGTCCCTACTTTGCCCTTTAATAGCTATGTGACTTTGGGCAGTTAACTTAAACTCTCTGATTCAATGAACTTGTCTGTAAA
>NW_011483793.1:4034-5264 GCF_000754665.1 Bison bison bison | reverse complement strand
AGTCTGAGTGAGCTGGTGCCTATCTGCACTGGGCTCTGAAGATAACCAAACCTGTGTTCTGACCAGGCAAGTTAATTTAAAATAAGTGACCTCAATTGGGTAATGGCTGCAGGTTCAAATTCAAGAATCGCTATAATTAGTCCCAGATGGATCTTAATTGTTCTTTCAGGAAACAGAGTGATGAAGGCGGAAAGAGAAACGCCCAAGCCTAAAGTAAAGGTTTGGAGGAGGCAATGGCACCGCACTCCAGTACTCCTGCCTGGAAAATCCCATGGGCGGAGGAGCCTGGTAGGCTGCAGTCCATGGGGTTGCCAAGAGTCGGACATGACTGAAGTGACTTAGCAGCAGCAGCAAAGTAAAGGTTATTTGCCACATCTTTCCAAAAGCAGGGGGGCGTGACTGGGGCAGGACATAGTTAAGATGGTACAGCAAGACTTCCATGGCTGCTGTCCAATGTGTCCTTCTAGACATAGAGTGGGCATAGCTCTTTCAGAAACAAGAAGAATTCAGCGCTCTTACCTATGTGATCTCAGGCGAGTTATTTAACCTTCTAATGTCTGTTTCTCATCTATGTAATGGAGAAAACACTATGAACGCTACCAAACTCAAAGGATCGAAGAAGATGCTGTGCAAAATTGCTTTAAAAAAATATGTAAAGCTCTACAAGGCAGTATTTATTCTTGCTTTAATCCAGGAAAGTTTCCTAATCAGAGTTGTGGTTTTAGAGTATATGGGTATGCTAGGCGTGTTCCTCTTTTTATGTTTTCCTTCTACTCTGCCGTAAACCAAGTACCTTCTGAACTACACCCCTTGAGAGGTGAGAGGATGACAGTTGGCAGGATGTTCAGCATCATATCTGTGTGATGGTACGTGATGTTCTAATTTCTTAGGAGGTGTGCCTGCAGAGCTGAAAGGGATTTCGGCTTTGTGAGCTTTGGGAAGAAATCAGAGTGCACACAGTTAGCATTTTGCACTACAAAATCAGATCCATCTTCACTCGTGTTAATATAAATCTTTGACTTGAAATTACGTGCTGGCACAGCACTGCGGTACCACGAGGTTAGTGTAAGCCACAGTGACAGTGGGATGGCTTTATCTTCTCATTTTTTATGTGAATACTTGGTTTCCCTTCACTGTTCTGATATGTTCTAATTACCTATCTCTTCCCAAGCTCTGGCAGCCAACAGTAATAAGAATTTGTACAATGAATAAAAATACGTAGAAAAACTC